>NC_090727.1:142391959-142394459 GCF_036898095.1 Palaemon carinicauda | reverse complement strand
CTGGCCAATTGCGGATTGGTGATAGTGGGGGAATTTTATCTGATCACTCACAGCAAACCAACCTATTAAATAAATACAAATAAGTAACATACATACATACATACATACATACATACATATATATATATACATATATATATATATATATATATATATATATATATATATATATATATATATATATATATATATATATATATATATTACTCTCTAAGCTGCAAGCCTACTTAGAAAAGTAAGATGCTATAAGCCCAAGGGCTCCAACAGGGAAAATGGCCCAGTGAGGAAAGGAAATAAGGAAAAACTACTAGAGAAGTTTAAGAACAATAACAACATCAAAACAAATCTTTTCATATATAAAATACGAATACTTGAAAATAACAAGAGGATAAAAACTAAAATAACAAGAGAGAAAGAAACAAGATAGGATAGTGTGCCCTAGTGTACCCTTAAGCAAGAAATCTCTAACCCAAGATAGTGGAAGACCATGTTATAGAGGCTACGGCACTACCCAAGACTAGAGAACAATGGTCTGATTTTGGAGTGTCCTCCTAGAAGAGCTGCTTACCATAGCTAAAGAGTCTCTTCTACCCTTACAAAGAGGAAAGTAGCCACTGAACGATTACAGTGCAGTAGTTAATCTCTTGAGAGAAAAATAATTGTTTGGTAATTTCAGTGTTGTCAAGTGTATGAGGAAAGAGGAGGATGTGTAAAGAATAGGCCAGACTATTGTGTATGTGTCAGCACAGATTAAATGAGCCGTCACCAGAGAGAGGGATCCAATATAGTATTGTCTGGACAGTCAAAGGACCCAATAACTCTAGTGGTAGTATCTCAACGGTTGGCTGTGTGTGTATATATATATATATATATATATATATATATATATATATATATATATATATATATATATATATATATATATATATATATATATGTATATATATGTGTGTGTGTGTGTGTGTGTGTGTGTGTGTGACAAATACCTGAAAGATATAGCCCATAACGAACACTTGCCAGTTCTGTGTATCACTTTCATACTATCGTCCACCCCTCCACCCACCTGCAAATGGGTACAGTACTAGCCTTTGCTGGGGGTCATGGAGTTGGGTACTAAGTTATAACAGCCCACCCTAAAAGGCTTTACTATCTTGGCACCAGTCCAGCCAGAGGAAATAGCTATACGGCGATATATATAGATCTACGTTTGGAGAGAGAGAGAGAGAGAGAGAGAGAGAGAGAGAGAGAGAGAGAGAGAGAGAGAGAGAGAGAGAGAGAGAGAGAGAGAGTTTTCACTGTAGCGAACGCGACTAGGAAACATCGTTATCTTGCAGATGTAAACGCTGTTCCACAGGGGTCATTCACAACATCAACTCGAGACCCGATTTCACTTTCCACTTGTAATATCTTTTTTTAACTTCACAGCTGTAATTATTTAACAATTTAATCATGTATATGAATATAGCGATATCTGACGTCAAATCCTTTAACTGAATCAGCTACGATACGAAAAATCGCTCCGAAAATGTTACCAATTTCCTGCTTTATCTGTTAGGCCTATTATCCATTCAACGTTGTATATATTGCAACAAACATTTATTGATTCGCCCATTACATGCCTCACCGAAATGTTTTCCACCATTGATATTTAAAAGACGTAATTGGAAATAACTGTCTTAAAGATTACTCGTTTAGGGCACGTAGAGAACGGACTGTTGGTTTTGATGATTTCGAAGAATTCGTCTGCGGTTCATCGAATGTGAGACAGACTCGTCAATACTTGGAATCGAAGGCTGAAAAGGCCGTGGCCATTACATAATCATTTCGACAAAGGGTCTTAGCTTTTGCTGACGACATTCTTCTGATACTCTATAAAAATTTGATTAAGTTTTGGGATGTAAATGTACATTATCGGTTATTGCGTGATCGTCATTGTTGATATACATACATACATACATACACACACACACACACACACACACACATATATATATATATTATTATATATATATATATATATTATATATATATATATATATATATAATATAATATAATATAATATAATATAATATAATATAATATAATATAATATAATATAATATAATATAATATAATATAATATAATATAATATAATATAATATAATATATATAATATATATATATATATATATATATATATATATATATATATATATATATATATATATATATATATTACGTCAGTAATAGAGTGTTTAAGGGCTGCTTTTCTAATCCTATGACATAGAGGAACAAGAAAAGTCTCCTTTTTCTTCTTGAACGAAATATTTCTCATTTATAAAATCTCGAATTTGAATAGTTTTATTATCACCAGAATATTTGGAAGACCTAGGCCTATATGGCAGAAGACTATGAAGCGTGAAATAGGAAATGATGAATGACGAAGTATTGAATTAAAAGCTCTAGGTAGAGACAACTGGCGAAATCTGAACAAGGCCCTTTGCGTCAATAGGCGTAGG
>NC_090727.1:142381959-142384459 GCF_036898095.1 Palaemon carinicauda | reverse complement strand
ATAAAGTCAAACATCAGAATAATTCTCCTAGCCAGAGAGAGAGAGAGAGAGAGAGATAAAGTCAAACATCAGAATAATTCTCCTAGCCAGAGAGAGAGAGAGAGAGAGAGAGAGAGAGAGAGAGAGAGAGAGAGAGAGAGAGAGAGAGAGAGAGAATGTCAGGTCAATGATAAGAATAATTCTAGTCAGAGAGAAAAATTCAGGTCAAATGTAAGAATAATTCTCCTAGCCAGAAAAGAGAGAGAGAGAGAGAGAGAGAGAGAGAGAGAGAGAGAGAGAGAGAGAGAGAGAGAGAGAAATCAGGTTAAAGATCAGAATAAATCTCCTATAGCAAGAGAAAAAAAATCAGGTAAAAAATAAGAATAATTCTCCGAGTCAGAGAGAGAGAGAGAGAGAGAGAGAGAGAGAGAGAGAGAGAGAGAGAGAGAGAGAGAGAAATCAGGTCAAAGATCTGAATAAATCTCCTATAGCCAGAGGAAAAAAATCAGGTAAAAATACGAATAATTCTCCGAGTCAAAGAGAGAGAGAGAGAGAGAGAGAGAGAGAGAGAGAGAGAGAGAGAGAGAGAGAGGGAGAGAGAAATCAGGTCAAAGATCAGAATAAATCTCCTATAGCCAGAGGAAAAAAATCAGGTAAAAATACGAATAATTCTCCTAGTCAGAGAGAGAGAGAGAGAGAGAGAGAGAGAGAGAGAGAGAGAGAGAGAGAGAGAGAGAGAAATCAGGTCAAAGATCAGGGTAATCCTCCTTGCCAGAAAATAGAAAGATTAACAATTTCCATGCACTTTGGCCCTTCATTGCCCTTGACATTTCCTTCCAGGCGATCGGAAGGTTTTCCAGTATGGTCTGGAAGTTCGAACGCTGGACGTTTTGGCGCTGTTCCAGTGCCTCTCCCTGCCAAGTTAGCGTCTTCAGGCCAAGGTTCTTATCTTCAGTCCTAAAAAGGGCTTTCGAGATAATCTTATGTTCTGTGTTTTCATCTATCTTCGTTGGATGTCATGATAAACAGATGCTTTTAATATAAAAATTATTTACTTTTTCCCAATATTGGAGTTGCATTTATCATTTTACGATATAGGGTTCTCTTGCTTGAGGGTACACTCAGGCACGCTATTCCATCTTGTTTCTCTGTTTTTATGATTTTTTATAGTTTATATATTCTTCTTTGTCTGTATCTTTTCCCACTTTTATGCGGGGTCGATGTTTCTGGCCAGCGTTCTCCATCTACCTCTGTCCCACACTTCGTCACCGGTTAATCCCCTTGTTCGAAGATCTTTTTTTTTTATTTATGATAGAGCAAATTTAATGTTGTTAATGATCTTAAAATATTCAATTTTGATTGTTATTACTTTTCTTGTAGTTTATCTATTTCCTTGTTTCCTTACCTCACTGGGCTATTTTCCTTGTTGGAGCCCTTGGACTTATAGTATCACGCTTTATCAGCAAGGGCTGTAGCCTAGCTAGTAATAATAATAAGATATAAGGATAATCACAGGTTGATTGATTTTATATAATTAATTGAGATCAGAAATAATTTAGGTCATCTGTGCAGTTGTTGAAAACCACTGAAGTAAAATGAATTGTTATGTATCTGTGACTGTAGGTCAGCAAACATATAGTAATCAGGGCCCCCCATACTAGGTTGGTTTGCTGTGATCGATCAGATTAAAGTCTCCCATCATCACTAATCCGCAGTGGCCAGCGTGGATATGAAAATGGCCAAACCTCAGATATGACTAAGGACATGTTTGAGGCCTTTGTCCTGCAGTGAACTAGACACGGCTACATTTGTTGTTGTCACTGTAGAGACATCCTTTTAGATTAATTTACTGGTATCAAAAAGCTGGAGAAAACGAACAGACAAAAACAATAAGTTTGAACTTAATAAACAATTACATCCCAGTGAACTAATATAAATTTAAACAGCTGAAAGAGAAACTATAGTCCATTTCTTTTAGCGATGCATATTTGCACCGACTCGCAGCGGTGCCCTTTTAGCTCGGAAAAGTTTCCTGATCGCTGATTGGTTAGAATTATCTTGTCCAACCAATCAGTGATCAGGAAAAGTTTCCTGATCGCTGATTGGTTAGAATTATCTTGTCCAACCAATCAGTGATCAGGAAAAGTTTCCTGATCGCTGATTGGTTAGAATGATCTTGTCCAACCAATCAGTGATCCGTAAACTTTTCCGAGCTAAAAGGGTACCGCCGCGAGTCGGTGCAAATATGCATCGCTAAAAGAAATGGACTATATATAATTTGGTTTAATATGCTACTTTCGACAAAAACATCGATCTTTATGTAGAGAAACGGTGACAAATGTCATAAAATCATCTGAATCAGCAATTTTTAAATGAAGAGAAAAAGCAAAAAAAAAAAAAAAAAAAAAAAAAAAAAAAAAAAAAAAAAAAAAAAAACCTATGAATCACTATAGATGACCACTAACAACCTATCTATATGGGTGAATCATCCGCTAATCTTTACCTATATAGACAGGTATTC
>NC_090727.1:142368951-142376459 GCF_036898095.1 Palaemon carinicauda | reverse complement strand
CAAGGTGATTAACCACACACGCAGGCAAATAAAATTATGGATAATTATCTTTCGTGTTAGCAATTGTCCTAATTAGTATTTGCATAATATTCATTTAAAAGGTGCTTAATAGCACACAAAATTATAGCTAATTATCTTTCTTGCTAGATTAGGTCCTAATTAGTACTTGCGTATTATTCATTCCAATGATGATTAACAACAAACAAACATGTTAGAAAATGTCTTAATTAGTATTTGCGTAATTTTCTATTTAAATGGTACTAACCACACACATGCACACTCAAAATTATGGATAATTATCTTTCGTCTTCGAAAATGTCTTAATTAGTATTTGAGCAATTTTTAATTTCAAATGTTGATTAACAACACACAAAATTATAACTAATTATCTTTCTTACTAGATAGTCCTAATTGATACTTGCGTATTATTCATTCCAATGGTGATTAACAACGTTAGAAAAAGTCTTAATTAGTATTTGCGTAATTCTCATTCCAATGTTGATTAACAACACACAAAATTATAGCTAATTATCTTTATTGCTAGATAGTCCTAATTAGTATTTGCGTAATTTTCATTTCCTTTGGTGATTAACAACACACAAAATTTTAGCTAATTATCTTTTATGTTAGAAAATGTCCTAATTAGTATTTTCGTATTATTCATTCCAATGGTGATTTACAACACACACAAAATTATAGATAATTATCTTTCTTACTAGATATTCCTAATTAGTACTTGTGTATTATTCATTCCAATTGTGATTAACAACACACAAAATTATATATAATTATCTTTCATGTTAGGAAATGTCTTCATTAGTATTTGCGTAATTTCAATTTCAAGTAGTGATTAACCACACACGCACACACACAAAATTATGGATACTTATCTTCCGTGTCATGCCACGCCTCATTCTCACAGTCTAGACTAGACTACCATCATAAAAGAGAAGCGAAGAATCCGTATATATAGACTATGGGGTACAAATCCGGTAAAAAAAAAAAAAAAAAAAAAAAAAAGGTAAAAGAATCCGGTATACCTCGTGCACTGCCGACTAGTGACCTTGACCTCTGAAGAATTTGGTTGTTTACCTGAATTCGCATGCTGGACCGCCACTGAACCGTACGTTTATTATTATTATTATTATTATTATTATTATTATTATTATTATTATTATCATCATATAATAATAATAATAATAATAATAAATAATAATAATAATATTGAAATTGATATTATTACTATAATTATTATCAATATAAATAATAATAATAATAATAATAATAATAATATTGATATTAATATTATAATAATAATAATAATAATAATAATAATAATAATAATAATAATAATAATAATAATATATTGATATTGATATTATTATCATTAATATTAATATATCATTATCATTATCATAATTAATATCATTATTATTATATTATTATATTAATATTATTATTATTAATATTATTACAAGCTAAGCTATAATCCTATTTGGAAAAGCAAGATGCTATAAGCCCAAGGTTATATCGAGTTTCTAGGGATTGTTTTTAACAATTTGGAGGACGAGGAGATGATTATCAGACTTTGCTTAAAATTGAATTTTCAGCAGAATCATATGCCGTCCTCCATGAATTCAAAGTGTTGTACCAACCGTGTGTCACACAATTGTACATAATTCCCTTTTGTATATTATATGCTTGTATCTTCGCTCTTCCCTCGCACTCAAACGAACATGAAAATTCATGTCTGCTGTTTTCCTCTGAACATTGTATGTCTCTCGATCATGTTATGTCCTGTTGCCTTGAGGTTTTGTATATAAAGAAGAGTGTTCCTTAATATATAACTCAGTCGTTTCAATCTGTCCTTGAGTTCACATCCCTTACTCGGCGCCGTCACATTGGTGACCCCGGAGTGACTCGCTCCTCCCGCCTCCCCCCCCCCCCCCCCCCCTCCACCTCTCACCGTTACTATGACGCCGTCAACGCATACCTTCTGCAGCATACTCGCCGTTGCCAGCCGGGCGAATAGCAACGCCTTTTCAGCTCTCTCAACAAACGTTGGGGGACCAAAGGGCTTCGCTCACCCTCGGGAAAATGACCAGTATCGCTCGCCTGCAACCTGCCGCAGACAGCTCTCCTCGTGAGGTGAACCTACTTCGTGCCCTTGTGGACAGCCACTTCATGACCTTCAAAACCTCCATCAAACGCCTCCACTCATGACGAAGAGGACACCTATTCAACTTCAACCGAAGCTGACGTGAATGCTGTAGGACATACACGCCTATGAATGCCGTAGGACATACACGCCTATGAACGCCGTAGGCCTATGAATGCTGTAGGACACGCCTATGAATGCCGTAGGACACACTCGCCTATGAATGCCGTAGGACACGCCTATGAACGCCGTAGGCCTATGAATGCCGTAGGACACACGCCTATGAATGCCGTAGGACACACACGCTATGAATGCCGTACGGACACTCGCCTACCCGTGACGAGCCGGAGCCGCAACAGCCACCCTTCATCCACCACTTGCTCGCACCCCAACCAACGACTTCTACAGCCACTCACTGTCGCTAATCGGCGCAGTTTTTACTACTACCTCTCCAGATTCAGGGCACCTATTTAGGCCTATGTTCAGTATGTCATTTTTTAGAGGGGGAGCCATGTACCAACCGTGTGTCACACAATTGTACATAATTCCTTTTGTATATTATATGCTTGTATCTTCGCTCTTCCCTCGCACTCAAACGAACATGAAAATTCATGTCTGCTGTTTTGCTCTGAACATTGTATGTCTCTCGATCATGTTATGTCCTGTTGCCTTGAGGTTTTGTATATAAAGAAGAGTGTTCCTTAATATATAACTCAGTCGTTTCCAATCTGCCTTTGAGTTCACACCCTTCTCCTACACCGTCACAATGTTTAATTTT
Organism: Palaemon carinicauda; assembly: GCF_036898095.1. Classification (NCBI taxonomy): domain Eukaryota; kingdom Metazoa; phylum Arthropoda; class Malacostraca; order Decapoda; family Palaemonidae; genus Palaemon; species Palaemon carinicauda. The sequence goes on along the minus strand of NC_090727.1, from coordinate 142,373,523 downwards.
AACCACCATCTCACTCTAAAAACTGGCTCTTATTTGCAAGGAGCTGCAGAGAAAGAGATGATTTTTTGAGCTGTTATTCAAAATCAAATTCATAATCATATGGATAATGGACTTGGTTGTTCTTAATTTTTTTTATCTACAAGAGTATGAACTCTGAATCATTCAATTCTCCAGTAAGTATAAAATAATTCACAATTAAGCGACTAAGTCCATTGCCTTGCAGATTATTATATTGATCTTGAATAACAGCTCAAAAATGTTACTTTTTTTTTTAATGATGTTATACATAATGAAGAATTGAATGATACACATCTGCCAACATTCATCTTGGAAATAAACAAATCTCACATTTTAATCTAAACGAAGGAACTGTTTTCTTGAGAGAGAGAGAGAGAGAGAGAGAGAGAGAGAGAGAGAGAGATATGGCTCATCGGTGATCACCCATCCAAATATTGCCAAACCAAATGTTGCATCTCAGCTGATCGGAAAGACTAGCGGTGCAAAACTGTCATGATTCAACATTTATTAAGTAATATCTTTTCAAGCCTTGTTTTTATAATACATAGACAGGAAGCAGTTCGTAAATAAATGCACATTGTTGTGCTGTTCTAAATAATGTTAAAATTAGTAATCTAATCCCCCTGCTATGTTATTAATTTACAATATATTCAAAATAAATTTCACTAAATCGTAAACAATGTCTAAAAGTGACAGCGTACATGGTTTAAGATAGACATTCTCTCTCTCTCTCTCTCTCTCTCTCTCTCTCTCTTCTCATTAATTGATCATTACTTTTTCTTTAGTTTATCTATTTCTTTATTTTCTTTTTCATCAATGGTCTACTTTTCCCTGTTGGAGCCCTTGGGCTTATAGCATCCTGCCTTTCCAACTAGGGCTGTAGTCAGCTAATATAATAATAATAATATAATAATAATAATAATAACTAATCATCCATCTTTCCCCATATGCGTAGAAAAACTATTTCTTATACGTTTCTTTGTCTAAATTCATCTATTTTATGACTCGCTCTTTCTCAAGAGTCAAGACTCAAGACCCAATATCTCTCGTCATATCAAGAACACACAAACATGATAACAAGAAAGACACAATACTTCATAACAAGTACATGACCAGCAAATCACATACCAAAGTACTAAGATCATCTGACTAATCACAGGATTGACTTCAAATACCCTCCCATCCTCCCCCTCCTCGACTGGTCAGTGGACCCCCCCCCCCCTCCTCAACTGGTCAGTGGAAATTATGAATTATTAAATCCATGGTGCACGATATGCACAATATGTTGTTAATACATAGGCTACACCAGTGGTTTCTAACCTTGGTTACTTGAGAAACCCCTGAGATAATTTATCTTATTCCAGAGGAACCCATATATATACTGTATGTATGCATATATTATATATATATACATATAAATTTATTTCTGTATGCTATGTGTTTTACTGTATATATATATATATAAATATACACATACATACATACACACGCATGCACACACACACATATATATGTATATATATATATATAATACATATACACACATATATATATATATACATATATATTGTATATCTATCTATTTACCTTTTAATCAAACCGATTCTCACGGAATGTTTAACGAAGGAAAAGGGCTATATCAATAAAAAAAAAACATGATTTTTACAGAACCCCTTGCAATAAATATAAGGAACCCCGGTTAGGAATGGCTTGGCTACACACTTGCATAGATAAAAAGTATGCTGTGGATACATACATGTATACGTAGGTAAAAATCACGAAAGCTGATACTTATCAATCATGAAATACGCATTAAACTATAGATGGAGAGGTGAAAACCTTGATTGTAGTTGGTGCTTTCGTCTTACCGAGACCTTCTGGCGATGTAAGACGAATGCATTAACCCTAAGCTTTGAACTTTTACTTTCGTGGTTCGCATACCTACGGGCGAACGTCCGCGCGCGCACACACACGTATACACACACACACGTATACACACAAACACACACACACACATATATATATATATATGCCTATAGATATATATATATATATATACACAAATGTGAATATATATATATATATATACAGTATATATATATATATATATATAAATATATATATATATATATATGTTTAAGGTATGTATGTGTATATATATACACACACACACACACATATATATATATATATATGTATATATTATACATACATACATCGCTTAAACATATATCATATACATATATACAACAGCTAAATTTATATACTGTATATTTTCATGTGTCTCACACTGATACATTATATATATATATATATATATATGTATATAAATTATAATTCTCATAAAATAATTATTCCCATTTGACAAAGAAATAAAAAACCTATATTTGGTCAACATCAAAGAAAATTTTAAAGCTTTGTAACTTGCCAAATATATGAATACTTTGAAATAATACTAATATTTAAAGTTTTGAAACACAACGAGCAATTTAGGTTTTAAATTAATATTTCTATGCCTAAGCCCAGTTAACGTGCGCAAATTATGTTTTTGTCTGGAGAATTTCAATAGAAATAATAATTCAATAATTTGCGAAATTGATAAGAATCTTGTTATTATATTGTTATTAATGATATGTTTAATGACGTTTTTGAAATTTTGTGATTGATTGCATTTGTATAAATTCTTCAAGATATATTCAAAGGGCTACCGAGATAAATAATAGACACTGAAATGAGAGAGAGAGAGAGGAGAGAGAGAGAGAGAGAGAGAGAGATAATTTTTATAAACCGTAACTAGATGGTTGAACGTCTTGGAGAAGTTCATAAAATAGTTTTAAAAATGCCCCTGAAAAGATGTAATAAAATATGAAAATAGAAAACTGAACTTAAATAAAAATTCAATAAACTTGACCTCACATCGATCAGACAATAAAGTTAAAAACAATTTTCCTAATATCATCATTAGAAAATGCCTTTTGTTGAAATCATGAAATATACTGTTTTGATCAAAGTGGATAAAACTGCTATAAAAATGAAATGAAAATAAAAATTTCCACATTAGTTATCAATTTAAAAAAGATGTTTTATAGAAATAACGGTTTAACAAATCGCAGTTAATGGAAACAACTAAAGTATACTGAGAGGTAATAAGCTCATTGGCAAGTGTTCACGAAATGAGAGAGAGAGAGAGAGAGAGGAGAGAGAGAGAGAGAGAGAGAGAGAGAATGGAAATCTAGCTAGATTGTAATTTAGAGACAATGAAAACATAAAAACTGGACGTAAGTTGAAGACAATATATGTAATCTAGTTAACGGAATGAAAGGCGATAGCTTATACGAAAAGTGTAGAGGTTAATTGAAAAACTAAAAGTTTTAAAGAAATCAAAAACTCAAAATTAAAATTGGAAAAGAAGAGAAACCATTCGAAGAGAATAACAATGACGTAAATGTAATGAAAGATGGAAAAATACATTAATAATTGAACTAACTACTAAAATAAATAAATTATAAATGAACTAGTAAATAAACTAATAACCCAACAAATAAAAAATTAAACCCAATAGATAAAATTGATAATAACTAAACAAGTAAATATATAACTAAATAAATAGATAAACAAATAAACAAACTAATAATTAAACAAATAGAGAAACAAGTCAACAAATTATCTAAACAAATAGCCTAAATAAATTAATAACTAAACAAATGAATAAAGTAATAACAGAACGAATAAATAAACTAATAACTAAACAAGTAAACAGACAAATTACAAAACAAATAGATCAACAAGTTGACAAAATAGCTAAAAAAATAACAAATAAACTAATAACTAAACAAGTGAATAGACTGATAACTGAACGAATAAATAAACTAATAACTAAACAAATAAACAAACTAATAACTAATCAAACAAATAAACAAGTCACCAAAATGGCTAAACAATTAAATAAAATAATAACTAAAGAAATGAATAAACTAATAACTAAACGAATAAATGAAACAATAACTAAACAAGTAAACAAACTAAAAACTAAACAAATAGATCAACAAGTCAAGAAAATAGCTAAACAAATAAATATGCTAATAACAAAACAAGTAGATAAACTAATAACTAAACAAGTAAACGAAATAACTAAACAAGTAAACGAAATAACTAAACAAATAAACTAATAACTAAACAAGTAAACGAAATAACTAAACAAATAAACTAATAACTAAACAAGTAAACAAAATAGCTAAACAAATAAACTAATAACTAAACAATTGAATAAACTAATAACCAGACAAGTAAATAACCTAATAACTAAACAAATAAATAAACTACTAGCAAAACAAGTAGATAAACTAATAACTAAACAAGTCAACAAAATAACTAAACAAATAAATAAACTAAAAACTAAACATATAAACAAACTAATACCTAACCAAAAGACTAAACTAATAACTACAAAAATAAACTAAATAATACATTAATATTTGATATGGAATTAATCGAGATGGCAATTAATCACAAATAGATTAACGAATAAGTAAACGAATAAATATATAGATGGTG
>NC_090727.1:142363951-142366451 GCF_036898095.1 Palaemon carinicauda | reverse complement strand
CCAACGCGCACAAAAACAGAAGCAGCGATGAAAAAATATCCGCGAAAGATAAACACAATTAAATCTGTAGATTTCAGTTTTCAACCCAACCCACTTGAGACACGTGTGTTTACGTTACGTAGCTTCTGGTAAATACCCTGGCGCCACAAACTGATGGGAAACGAGGCAAGAGCACAGAATTTAATTACTCATTTCTCGTCTCTTGGGGTGGGACATAGTCCTGAACTCCACACTACAGTCAATTTCTTTTAGCGATGCAGATTTGCACCGACTCGCAGCGGTGCCCTTTTAGCTCGGAAAAGTTTCCTGATCGCTGATTGGTTGGACGAGATAATTCTAACCAATCAGCGATCAGGAAACTTTTGCGAGCTAAAAGGGCACCGCTGCGAGTCGGTGCAAATCTGCCTCGATAAAAGAAATGGACTATAGGCTTTTCATACCTATCAACAATTAAGCTATGTCAGCCATTTTCAGATTGATGCAAGATGCAAGAAGTCTTAATTTTGTATTTCATTCAATTCAAGTTATAAGAATTTGTCAGTATTTATGCAATTCTGTATTCGATCCAAGTTACAATAATTTGTCAGCATTTATGCAATTCTGTATTCGAGTCAAATTATAATAATTTGTCAGCATTTATGCAAATCTGTATTCGAGTTATAAGAATTTGTCAGCATTTATGCAATTCTGTATTCGAGTTATAAGAATTTGTCAGCATTTATGCAAATCTGTATTCGAGTTATAAGAATTTGTCAGCATTTATGCAAATCTGTATTCGAGTTATAAGAATTTGTCAGTATTTATGCAAATCTGTATTCGAGTTATAAGAATTTGTCAGCATTTATGCAATTCCGTATTCGAGTTATAAAAATTTGACAGTATTTATGCAAATCTGTATTCGAGTTATAAGAATTTGTCAGCATTTATGCAATTCTGTATTCGAGTCAAATTATAATAATTTGTCAGCATTTATGCAATTCTGTATTCGAGTCAAATTATAATAATTTGTCAGCATTTATGCAAATCTGTATTCGAGTCAAATTATAATAATTTGTCAGCATTTATGCAATTCTGTATTCGAGTCAAATTATAATAATTTGTCAGCATTTATGCAAATCTGTATTCGAGTCAAATTATAATAATTTGTCAGCATTTATGCAATTCTGTATTCGAGTTATGAGAATTTGTCAGCATTTATGCAATTCTGTATTCGAGTCAAATTATAATAATTTGTCAGCATTTATGCAAATCTGTATTCGAGTTATGAGAATTTGTCGGCATTTATGCAATTCTTTATTCGATCCAAGTTATGATAATTTATCAGCATTTATGCAATTCTGTATTCGATCCAAGTTATGATAATTTGTCAGCATTTATGCAATTCTGTATATATGCTCGTACTGTTATCACAATGCCTTAATAAGCATTCACTACTTATACTCTATGTTAAGCATTACTTACTCTAAATTAAGATTTACATTCTTTGACCTATCACACAAGAGAATCCTAGTCACTACAGGACCTACAAGATCTGTTTGTCATATACATTCTTAAGTATTTTGCGTATCACTCTACATAGTTTGTGTTTATTGTCAAATCCATATTATCGAAGCACTAATTTACGTCTAGTTGTTAGCCCTGTAGTGCCGAGGGTTTCCCTGTGTGATAGGACCAGGACAATAGCATTCAAAATAAGTAAAGTAAAGTAAAGTAAGATGCCTAAAGGTGCAGAAAAAGTGTTCATTTAACGCCTAGTCAACTTAGGTAGAGTAACAAGATTTATAGCAACATTTTGAATATTTGTGACCAAAACATGCTCAAAGCAGCTATTATCCATTTTAGTCACTACAGAAGTTAAATATACATTTGCGTTAACGTGATGTCACACGAACAAGAAAAGGAACGACTCTAGACATTAGCAATAGGAGATCAGAAATTATTATTATTATCATTATCATTATTAAATGCTAAGCTACAACCCTAGTTGGAAAAGCAGGAGGCTATAAGCCCAGGGGCCCCAACAGGGAAAATAGCCCAGTGAGGAAAGGAAATAAGGAAAAATAAAATATTTTAAGAATAGTAACATCAAAATAAATATTTCCTATATAAACTATAAAACTTAACAAAACAAGAGGAAGAGAAACTAGATAGAACAGTGTGCCCAAGTGTACCCTCAAGCAAGAGAACTCTAATCGTCAGAACAGACACAGTCACAGAGCAGGTCATGTTTTGTGATAATGATGATCTATGAATGTAATAATACTGCACAGTGTTTTAGGGTGGGGAAATCTTTGTACAGTTGGTTTCGCTAATTCCGGTGATGGCCGATTTGGTAACGTCCCTGACTGGTGAACGCCAGACTGGGGTAGGAGTCCTGCTCAGACTTGTAAGTCTCTTTGGTCGTTGCAACCTCATCATCCTTGTGAGCTTAGGATGGGGGGTTGGGGGAGCCTATAGGTTTATATGCTGGGTCATCAGCAATCATTGCCTGGCCCTCCTT
>NC_090727.1:142356451-142358951 GCF_036898095.1 Palaemon carinicauda | reverse complement strand
GAGAGTATGCCCAAACCATCTCCATCTACCCCTCATCATTATCTCATCCACAGTGATAGCAGCATTAAGAGAGAGAGAGAGAGAGAGAGACTAAATGCTCGAGGCACTAAGTTGTTTTTCAGTCTTTTAGTACGAAAGATAAATTGTGAAGAGAAAGGGATACTATTATTAGCACCAACGTTCAAGTGACGGGCGATGAAAGGTTTGTTGGAAGAAATATATAAACTATTATGCGCAATAGCAACGAGAGAGAGAGAGAGAGAGAGAGGAGAGAGAGAGAGAGAGAGAGAGAGGAGAGAGAGAGAGAGAGAATTACTACAGAGCTTCCCAGCACAGAAAAAAGTTTACAATCATTATTGTGGTAAGAGAAAAAGAAAAATTATGATTACCACTTAGGCCATAATGACATACTTAGAAGAACAAGCAAAAAATTTTATGAAAAGCGACCTTGATTTCAACACAGAGGTCAAAATGGCAAGGCAAGTTGTGTGGGAATAACACCACAGTACATAAAATAAAACCGAAAAACCAAACCATCATTTTTTTCTTACGAAGATCTGAAGACACTGGTATGGAATCTCTACTACAGTCAGGTGAAAGTGAATTTCTCTCTCTCTCTCTCTCTCTCTCTCTCTCCTCTCTCTCTCTCTCTCTCTCTCTCTATACTGGTAGCTACAGTAGAAAATGTCTATCCTATTGTTACCCATAATGAGTAGACACATTTGCCTTACGATAATGGCCTGAACTATAAACAAACTACGTTTAGTTCGCTTTCCTATGCAAGATGAGTTTTATAATATCCTTCGCTTCAGGTGAAAAATAATCATAAAAAACCTTATGTGTAATTTAATATTACGAAACGAAAAAAAAAATATTCCGTATAAAAAAAACTAGAGACCAGAATGAAACGTGTAAATATACGAGGGGAAAAAATCAACATTAATCCTACTTTGGTTGACTGCCAGGACGAGTTCGGCCATATGCAATGACTGGTATGATGGCCTTGGGGTATAATATCTAACAATATTAGGCTAACCGGCAACCCCCTCAAATGACGCCACTTCTAGCACGCAAACTTTCCTCTTATTCTTCTTCTTCCTCCCCCTCCTCCTCCTCCTCATCCTTATCTCCTCCCCATCTCCCCTTTTCAAGGGGCTCTGTTTGGTTGGTTGAGGATGGCAAGGGCACCATTATGTTAAGAGCCTCTTTGCTACTTATCTAGCATCCAAGGATTTCAGATATTCCCATTTTGTTCTCGACTCCTGTCTCCAATAGTCGGTCTAATCTCTCTCTCTCTCTCTCTCCTCTCTCTCTCTCTCTCTCTCTCTCTAACACATTACAAAGGATTATATCATTTTTACGAATACACTTTCAATATGCTGTAGAACGTAAAAAATAGCCTAGCAACATTTTGAATATTTGTGACCAAAACATGCTCAAAGCAGCTATTATCCATTTTATTCACTACAGAAGTTAAATCTACATTTGCCTTAACTAGCTACTTATTTGTTTTTTCTTATTAAGAGAAAACCTAATGACTTAGGTTGAGAGAGAGAGAGAGAGAGAGAGAGAGAGAGAGAGAGAGAGAGAGAGAGAGAGAGGAGAGAGAGAGAGAGAGAGAGAGAGAATAACTAATAAACCATTCTAATAAAAATATTGTTTGTGTTAAAGCACATTAACCATTCCTGCTAGAGATAGTAGTAGATTAAACCCACCCACATCACCCCTTGAAATAGGCAATACTTGTAGTTAATGAGATTCAGAAAACGGAAGTTCGTAGAGAATTTTGAAGCTTGAGAAAATAGCAAGGAAATGGTTGAGACTACAGAATTCAAAATGATATCATTTGGAAAGCTTGGTGGATAAAACCATTCTCAAAATCCTCACCATATGTCTGGGATATTTAATTACCTTCATATAGGAAATACTTTGTGTATCTGAGACGAGTAGTCACCAGGCAATGATATGACAAAATCATGAACATGATGATCCAGATTAACATAATGTACATGACTTTGCAAGCATGATAGAATTGCAAAATTCCTTTTGTAATTCCTTTTGTAATTCATTGCAATGACTCAATTATCAGTATTTTTATGATAATGATTGAAAAAGTTCTTCTAAAAAACACCCATCTATTCACCCCGAACGAAGGCCACATTGTGACCCATTCCTCCTGACACCAAGCTCATTTTCGAAAGAGGTTGCTCGCCACATAACCATCCTCTCCACCAGATTCCTCGTTGATCGCCCATCCATAGAATGACCAAACCTAATGATGTTTTATATCGCTCTGCGGCGCTAATTGGTCGTACCAAGGCCTTGGTCGTACCCTATCCAAGTAACGGCCAAGATAAACATCATCAAACTTCATTGATCGAAATACTCATGGTGAGAGGCCTGGTGGTAGCGTCCTTGCCTCGTTTGCCAGACTAGGGTTCGAGTCGCTCAAACTCGTTACTTCCTTTGGTCGTTGCAAACCTCACCATCCTTGTCAGCT
>NC_090727.1:142352873-142355951 GCF_036898095.1 Palaemon carinicauda | reverse complement strand
TCTCTCTCTCTCTCTCTCTCTCTTTGCATCACAAGCAGTTGAATCCACTGGCGCACCTGCCAGGTGTGAAGCAAGGTGGGGTTTAAAACAAGTTGCTAAAGAAGAGAGAGAGAGAGAGAGAGAGAGAGAGAGAGAGAGAGAGAGAGAGAGAGAGAGAGACTAAGTTATCTATTGTATGTAACTCAGAACATTCTAGGAAAACAGGTTAGATACTACGGATATAAATACAATTTCATGCACCCAAATCATAGGCTAATTATTGTGGTTGATTATTTGCATAATACAAATGATTGATGCAATAATTTTATCAATAGATCTGTAAAGGAAACTCTGTAGATTGCGTATATTCTCATGTCACTCATGCCAGTTACTAACATACGAATACACTAGCCTAAAACACGAAAAATAATAGCTTCATTGAGAGTCTTTTTTTTAAGATTTTCGGTGATCAGTCTATCCATAGCAAATGTTTTTATTAAATCTTTTTACCTTGTTTTGAGTGTGGTTCGTATCTCTGGTAAAAAGCTGCTGACACTAATTTTATTTTGTTGGATGGAAACTTGCTGTCTATTAAAGTAATTAATTGTTCCTGGTCTGGATATTAATCTCTGGGACCATCGTTCAGTTAGTTTATACATGTTGCATAAGATCTTTACAATTCAAATCGTCCAGTGAACTCAGATCTTCCCACATAGTACTAACTTGTAACTAGTACTATAGCCCTGCAGGTAATTCTAACAATTATTCTTTCTCCATCATGAGGCTCAATACTACACAGCATTCTGAGTTTTATTTCAGCCGTGTCAAATTGTGGAATGATCCTCCCAATCAGGCAGTTGAATCGATGGAACTTCTGAAGTTCAAACTTTTTGTGAAGGCTTTCTGTTTCATAGTTTTATATTTTGAAAATTATTGGTCTATTTTAACAATGTTAGTGATCTTAAAATACTTCAGATTTTGTATTCACTGCTTATAGTTTATTTAAGTAAAGCACATTAATTTCTTAGAAACGAGAGATTGTAAGATAATGGTGTGAGTGGCCCAGTGTGTAGGGATGTTCAACGCGCTAATAATGAAGCTTCTTTGAAAGCATATAAGCAACTTACGCTAGAGCTGTTTTATTGCACCGGTCTCATCCTTGATTACACAGTTTAAAGCATCTAGGTTAAGTTAAAGAAGCTGAACAGCCAATCAAGAATAGGTCATTGGGAACAGATTGAAAGTAAAAGGTACTGAGGAGCGTTGCTAAGATCCTTGTAATCTAAAGTTCAAAGCTTTCACCTAAAGTTGACCTCATAACACTCTCACTGTAATCCGTAATGCAAATCCTGTTTTGCCATCCATCTTTTTTTCCTCCCAGACGACTAGAGTCCTGTCAATTCTTTTCGAAACTCAGTCCTTTTGGTTAATTCTTCAATTAATAAGTTATAAAAAACATATCATAGTGACGTAGGAAACATACCGTGAAATAGTCTATTGAAATAATAATCTAAATGTTTAAATACAAAAGAAATGAAAGGGAAGATGAGTGGTATGAATAGAAAATGAAAGTTGCAGGTACCAGTACTACTTATTACGCCACCACAAACAGTAGTTGCTCAGGTTGTTATCATAAGGAAGAGTTTTGTCAATCTTGGCGACAAGACTTTCTAAATATTTTCTCACGGTCAGTTTGGATGAAATACCATGACGTTTGTTAATAGATACTACCATTTACGTAAATAATAAAAAAAACTACATAAAATTGTATCCAAGAAATAATGCTCATAAGAATTAATAGCAAAGTTTATGGAAATGTTGGTCTAGGCAAAGCTTGTGTCATCGTTATCTCATTTTACTGACTCAGAATTGAAAGCAGTTTCGAAATTACTTTAGTGTTATAATTATACTTGTACTATTTTTAACATGCAATTGTTACAACGAAATCTTGATACCAAACACGCCGTATTAACTGCATTAAACAGAATGTTTTAATGCGGAACAAACATGCTACATGGCAACTCACGACGATAGTAGACCAACTCGGCCAACTCCTCTTTAGTTTAGATTATAGAGTTCGTCTTTGACAAAAAAACAACTTACTCCATTGTTTTTGTTACATAGACCGATGGATAGTCTCCATGAAATAGTTATGCAAATGAACACTATTTTCCTATTATGTTTTATACAGTTTTGGCTTTATATAAGAGTTACTTTTAAAAATATTAACGAGGATGGTAGTGGATGATCACCAAAGAAGGGACAGTCCAACGCTGCTCTTATTTGTGAACGAATTTGTCTGAATCGGACACTTCGCCATATAAAAAAAAAACCGCAAAATTATTAGCTAATCTTTCTTAACTAAGTCTTTTGTTCATAACAATCAACCAAGATGCAAAAGGAAAAGGCTTTTTATATTTTATCATTTACATTAAAATTGATCAGATAGAAAAAATGAGAAATATTGCATGTCACATTTGCAATGTGGTTTCCATTAGGCAAGACATAAACGAAATTTCACTCGAGACAAAGATATCATTTCATGCAACTTATCTTTCTGTAATTATGATCTTACATCAGAGAAATAGAAAACCTCATTATATTGTAGTTATTATAATTATGAAAATATCAACTTGCATTTAGCCAGTCTCTCTCTCTCTCTCTCTCTCTCTCTCTCTCTCTCTCTCTCTCTCTCTCTCTCTCTCTCTCGTTGCATCACCAAAATATATAATTCATCAATCTTTTCATATATATATCTATATATATATATATATATATATATATATATATATATATATATATATATATATATATATATACATAATATATATATATATATATATATTATATATATATATATATAGATATATATATATATATATATATATATAATCACTTCCAACGTCTATTGACGTAAAGAGCCTCATATATATATATATATATATATATATATATATATATATATATATATATATATTATACAGTATATATATATAGTATATATATATATATATAATATATATATATATATATATATACTGTATATATATATATATATATATTATATATTATATATATATATATATATATAGACATACA
>NC_090727.1:142305373-142342873 GCF_036898095.1 Palaemon carinicauda | reverse complement strand
CTTTGTCAAGCTTTCTTTGGTAATTTCATAAGCTGGAGAAGAAAGAGATGATGAGAAAAGAATATGCAATGGAAGATGAAATATTGGATGGAGAAAGGATAAATGAGGTGGAATCATTTAAATATTTAGGAACTATGATCTCTAATACAGGATCTTTAGAATTAGAGTTTCATGAACGATTGAAAAAAGCAAATCAGACAATGGCTAGATTAAGTAAAATTTGGAAATCAAATCAGGCTATATATCAATTTATAGTAAGATGGTGTCACTGTATGGACATGAGTCATGGTATGACAATGAAACAATATCCAACATATTTTGTAGATTTGAGAACAAAGCCCTCAGAAGAATATTGTGAGTTAAATAGCAGGATACGATTAGAAACGAAACTATAGGAGATATTACTCGAGTGCCATATGAAATTTATATAAATACAAAATATCTGGGGTTAGCCAGTAGTCACGCTCTTCGCACTTCCCAAGAGAGATTAGTTCATCAAACTTTCAACTGGGCTCCACAGGGCACTAGAAAAGTTGGATGACCCAGGCCTACATGACTGAGGACTATAAAGCGTAAAGTGGGAGATGATGAATGGAGAAGTATTGATTTAAAAGCTCAAGATAGAGACGACTGGCGAAATCTAACCAAGACCGTTTGCGTTAATATGTGTAGGAGGAGATGATGATAGTAATGATGATGATGAAGAGATAGATAGCAAACTTTGATAGAAATTGGAAAGTTGGGCGCCAATTTAGTAGCTTATTATCCTATTACGAGAGGGAAATTTATATTTAAGACATCTAAGAGAGATTATCACACTTAAGCCGGTTTGGAAATTCCCCTGTAATGGTTGTTTAGCAAATAATTTATTTGTACATGTCTGATAATTAATCTTATAAGAAAATTAAGTGTAAAAAGTCAACTGAAAAAAAATAAAGTTTAGTAACTGCTGTAATAAAGAAAACCCTCACTATTGTTTCTAGAGCAGCCAATGTAACATTTAATAAAGCTGGAACAATCAGTTTAGCGTGACTTCGATGATCCAACCTACATATGGTAGATTTTAATTAGTCTTGTTTAGCTGTTGCATCTTCATTTCTGTATATGATTAAACTTTGGAAAAGCATAAAGTAGCTTCGATAAGTTGAGACTAATATGATAGGATTTTGTAAGAAACTGTATTCATTTGTAATGGACAGACTGTTGTTAATAATCATCAAGCACAGTGCTTCGCCGAAGAAATGTATTAAACCGTAATCGGCTAATAACTGGCAAAGAAATTGCTCATCTCTGATTTCATAGGACAATTACTACGTCAAACTGAATATATTATAAAGTATTTATTTTCAAATTACGAATCTATAAAATATTCTAAGCTAAGATGAATGACCTGTAATAAATTCCCAAGAATTGAGATTCCTAACTTTCACGACCAGACCCGCCTACCTATGACGTAAATCATAGATGATATGATAACATCCGGTCTGTAGGATCAACAAGGTTACCAGATTATTTCCACTGGATTATCGTACATGAGCCTTAAAATTGTCGTTTTTCAACCAAAATTTATCTACACACTTTCAACAGGATTAAGTAACATATATAACTTATTTCAAGGTATTTTAGCAAAAATTATTTTATCAAACATACACACATTTGTATATACCTAAGGTATGTATCGTATATCGTACCGGACCCAAAATAATCGTACATGTACGATAATTATCGTACGAATGGCAACCCTGAGGATCAAGAAGAGGCTTTGAATTCTGTTTCTCAGAATTCGAGGACTAAAAATCATAGGTCGTAGAGACATATGAAAGTTTAATAAAGAATGAGTTTAGATATAAAAGATCTGATGAGTGTTGTAGAACAAAGGAGAAGGTTATGCTTTGATTAATGAAAGGAAATAATTGAGGCAAGGGAATGCAAGGCAAGCATTGTTGTTGAGAGGAAAGCAGCAAAGAACTTTATATAAGTCTCAGTCCAATTATATATTAAAAGACATTTAGAGTATTTCCAATTAAGGCTGTGATTTATATAAAATTTACATTGAAATTTATATAAATACGAAATATCTGTGGCTAGCCAGTAGTCATTAATATGAACATAAAAGCATTCTAGAGTCAAAATAACTTTAATCCTAAGATACCAAATAGAAAAGGGTCGTGCTACTTTCTAATTACATAGATTTTGGAAGCAATACAAGAAAACTATAATCGTCATATGTAGAAACATTTAACATTTTACCAGAACTTTAGATAGGTTCTATACGATTAAGTTTATAGCTTTCCCATATTGAAGCTAGAAAATGTTTTAATCAATTTGTCAGAAAAATTAGAATTCAAATATATTTAATTAAAAGATACATATAATGAAATAACCAACCAGAATCATAAAACAAGATAGAAACACGGAATAATATTATGACTCAGTAGAGAACAGAACCAAATTAGCTTCCTGGTTAAAGTTTATCTATAATAGAGTCTCAACCCTCTATAAGTAATTAAGAATAGAGTTGAATCTCTCTTTACTCTGCTACTTTGTTTACTTTTCCCTGAGAGAAATTGTTTTTCTCTTGATACTTGTATAGTTTGGGGAGAGACAGAGGCACAGTCACACAACTGATGTGTCAAAAAGTGAAAATAATCTGAGGATTATTGTGACCAAATACCAGATGACCCGCGTACTCATATAGTCAATACTCTAATATACGCCTTCATACTCACTTCTGAAGGTAATATACGTCTCCATCTTGGGTCTGTTATCGTACATTAGTGGTTTTATCATATGTTTTCCGAGATAAAATGGAATGGATAACTCGTTTAGAGATTATGGAAGGATGTGGTTCATCTCGAATTGGATTAACCTATTCTCTCTCAGTAATTTAGGCTGAAATAAGACTTTTATTAACTTGAATTTCAGTTATATAGGGTCCCATAAACGCTGCTCTCTCTAATTCATAGGTTCCGGTGCGTAGTTTATCAATCTTGCCTTAGTGGGTCAAGTTGATTAAAATTGTTTATTATAAAAACTCAACATTGTTTATCATAAGAAAGCTGATGAACCTACTGTAGGCCTCTTATTACATTACCTAGATCAAACTTACTCTGGACCTACAAATTTTTGTTGGTTAGATATGTGAAGATTGGTGGAAAAGACAAACTGTTAAGTACAGATCTGTATATGATTGGGTTTCTTTCGAGAAAAAAAGGGGGATAAGACGTAAAGAAACGGTAGTTGGTTGAAAACGAAGTACATGAAGGGAAATAGAAAGCCAGGAAGTGCCAATATAAACTCCATCTTGCTTAACTCGAAGCGCTAACATTAGATGTAATTTTGGCAAAATCTTGGATACCTTGATACCCAACACCTCCTGCGTTCATAGATTAAGAGAATTTACTTATTTTCTAGTCGATCGTAGCTGTGGGCGTCGTTCTGCCAAATCCCTACACTCGAACACCACACGCCTAAGGTTCCCCTCTTAACCCAACCTAGGAGTCATATCCCCAACTACTCACGTACCGAGTAGCTACGCCCCCCCTACGACCCCATTAACCTGCCGTTTTCGTAGCTTACCCTAGACTAAGTCTCAACCCGGTATTTGCTTCCCAACCGGATCCACTCCTGGCAAGGTAATGCTAAATTGCATTTTGTAAAAAAGATTGATTTTACAAGTAATAAGAGAGTTTACAGTTGTCCCAACAAACTACATTCACCCTATATTATCCATTAACAGAAATAAATAGAGCTGTACTTTCATTATCCAGAGCCATTGAAGTTGGAATCGACGGGTTGCATCATCATCTATCCAAGGAACAACTTTAATTTTTTTTTCTGTGTTTGAGATGGACCGGTGTGTGTTCTGCTGTACAATATATGCAAAGTAAGCTAAAATAACAAAACCATCTTCACAAGATAGTTTGGATCTTTCAAAAAAAAAAAAAACTTCCACATTTTTGACAACCTTCCTTCGACATGAAGTATTTGAACAGCAAAAAAAAAAAAAAAAAAAAAAAAATGGACTTGCCATTGTATGTTGATTTTCTTCGTAAACATAGTGCATGTTACCAACACTACACTTGGAACAAATGCCGTAATAATCGTCCAAGAGTCCTATTGCATGTAAGTAGGATGTAAACTCCCATTGTTGGGTTAAGTTCATAACCCGCATAAGTTTTAGATTGTTCATGCTATAAAAACGATATGGTACTCCCTTGTATCAGGTCGAACTTGGTTACTCTCAGAGTTCAACGTTGCCATCTTCATATCTCGGCGGCAAAGAACTGGTATCTCCACACTGTGCTTATTGCTCCCATTACCCAGTTTGAATTTTGGAATTATTGAATTCTGATTGGATAAAGAAAAGCCCCCCCGGCCATTTCCCGAGTCAAGAGGGAACCGATTGGGTCGATTCAAATTACTCGCCAATTAGTTTAGTGTTCCGCTGCTAAAGCACTGATAAATTTATCAAAATATCATCTACAGTGAATTTTAGGAAATACGGAATCAAGAAAAACTGTGTCAGGCGAAAGAGCTCGTTTGACTTAGAAATTCTAAGGCAATTTTGATGATTTTCAAAAAAATATATCTATCCGTAAACTGGGTACTTAGAGCATTCTGACCCATTTTTATTTTATACAAGTTTGCAATACAGTTGAAAATTAGGGAGTCTTTGAGCTTGGCCATCATCATACATAAATCACGGTACGACATTTACATTGTAATTTACCCTTGTGCCTTTCAAAATAACCTGTTGTAAAAAGGTATGGTTCATGTAATTGGCATAAAATTAAAGTATCATAATTACCTGTGATTTATATCATGTCCTTGAAATGGTCTTTGCCCTGCTGTGGCTTGCTTTGCTTGCAAATAAACATTATCGCCTTGTTCCACTGTTTTAGCAGGAGGAATATGGATTTGCTGTGCACGCCCACTGGGCTATGTGGGCTATTATTTTAGTGATATTTTTTTCTTTTAGATGAGCAATAATAGCTATAAAGTGAGTGGAGATTCTTTTAAATGTGACCAATTACCAAAATATGTGAAATTACAATAGATTTAAAAATAAATTAAAATTCTCTCAGCGGGACATCTTGTGCAAGTAGTCATGCAAGAACTGAAGTGGAGTGTAGGGAAAAAGAAGACTGTTGTTAAAAAGGTATTGGGAATATAAAAATAGATATTTGGAAGATCCTAATTTGTGCTAAAAGCCAGTTAATGATTACGTCATACAAAAACTGATTGCAAATAACGCATGCGCAGTTACCGGGAATTGTCCATCAGTCTCCCATAAGTAAACAATGAACTTGGACAATGAAATGGTGTTCACATTTTTATAGATCAATTCGGAAGTTATTATGCCCCATCTGCCATTAGTCATATAGAGACAAGTGTCAAAATAGCCAATACTCGATTATTTTCTATAGTGAATTCCTGTTTGGCTAGAAAGGAAAGAAACATATGTTTACAGTTAATGAGTAAGGACTCAGTATTTTATGTAGGGTTAAGGGGAAACCTGAGGGTTTGATGTTTAATAATGATGGTGCAAGGGTAAAGAATTACTGTACGAATATTTGTCATAAACACATGATCCTTAGGGTATGCATAGTTGATTGTTTAGTTTTCAATATTAAACTTGCCCGATAATCATGTAGCTGTCAACTCCGTTGCCCGACAGAATTCTACGGAAGGGATACGCCAGCGATCGCTATACAAGAGGGGGGTGTACTCACAAGCGCCACCTGTGGCCAGGTACTGCAGTACTTCTTGTTGACACCACTTCAATTTTTCCTCTGTCGTGCTTCCGGCAAGACGTTCATGGATACGCTTATAATTTTGGAGTCTTGTTCACGGTTTTTGGTGAAGTATTGCTCTAAGATTTCAGCTTTCGCTATTCAGGAAGTTTTATTATTAGCTTAGCTAACTTTTGGAATTAATTTGATTAATTATGGTGACGAAGAGAGTATGAACTCTCTTTCACCTTTAAATGGCCGACCCTTCCCTTAGACGGAAGTGTTGGTGTCTAAGAGAGTATAGACTCTCTTTCTTAATTTTGCTTAACAAAAGTTATAGATTTATTTTTTATCTCTCCGCCTTTTATAGGCCTCTTCGATTAACTTCCTTTTATTATAAACTTATTAAAATTAATTTTTATATTTGTTTATATTCGACCTTTCCTAATAGTAGGCGGTCTTTTCTTGGTACCGAAGTTAATTAACATTGAGCCCGTCATTTCGGTTTTACCTGTTAACATATTATGCTATTTTAATGTTTTTGAAAGAATTTCTTTGATAGTCTCGTACTGTTTTCAAAGTTGAACTAACGTTTTGTTTTGTCTCCGCAGTTGTTGACGTTCAGAACGTTCAACTTGCGCTCTATCGTTACGATAGAGAGAGAATTTTCACAGTGTCACGTTGCAGTAAGAGTAACCGTTTTTAGCGTTTTGTTCATTCTTTCTTAGCTTAATGGTTTTAATTCTAATAAAGGAACTTTTTATTTGGGAAATATTTCAGTTTTTTTCCTTTAACAATAATATGTTTTAACGATATATATGATTGGGCTCTTCTCTCAGGTTCTAAGTCAAGAGAGAGAGGGAGAGAGAGATAGAGACGGAGGGAGAGAGAGCTGGATAAACGTTTCGTTCAAGCGAGTAACGTTGTTATCGTTTTTGCTCTTCTCCCTAGTCTCTTTAGGGGAAAAAGGTAAATGTTTCATGAGTTTTATTCTTGTTCTCAAGCTTTATGCGGTGAGAGATTTTAAACGTAGTTTATTTGATCTAGTGTTTAGTCTCTTTCCAGCCACTGAATTATTTATCTTTCATTAGATTTTTCTGTTACATTGTAATTCTGTTTTCGCAATTACTAACTTTTAAGGAAGGATAGAATTGCGTGTTTCAGGTACAAACCACTTAAAGTTTCGAGTTCAGTGAAATAAGTGCAAACAGAAAATCAAAAGTGATAAGTGATTAGCGCAAAGTGTGTCAGTGTTGTGCGTGAGGGTACTTCTGTGCGTGCCAGTCGTCCTCCCAGTCCGGGACCTCTTGCAAGCTCCCAAGCCCAGGGGAGAAGCAATGTCGAAGGGCAAAAGGGTTCGGCAGGCCTTGATCGGCACACAGAAGTATCCTCGGTGGTTGCGGGCGTGTCTTACAGAGACCGTCACTCCCACCCGCAGACGATTGAGCCCGTCTTTTACTCGTCTGCAGAAGAAATGTCAGGGAGAAAACGCTGGACTCAGGTCTCTAGACCTCTCAAACGCAAAGTCCAGACCTCAAGAGTTCTACAACCTGGTTGCAGTCATTGGATTAGCTCTGACTCTCCGCAGTCATCAGGTGACTGCACACCTCCTAAGAGAGGTAAGGTGATGCCGCAACAGACCTCATCTTCTGTTAAGGCTTTGCCTCAGCAGACCTTAGCGTCTGTCGACCCCAAGATGACTTTGCTGCAGTCCATGCAGTCACAGCTTGCGGTCTTAATGCGTGAGTGTCAGGCTGAGAAGGTTACACCTCCTCCTGCGATCGCTCCGCCTCACCGCAGTCCAGTCTGCCAGGCGTACGAAGTTGAGGTTCCTCAGGATACCTTACCGCGTACTGAGTTGCCAGTTACCAGCGGTGTGCAGCAACCTCCGCCTTACTTAAGGCAACCTCAGCAATGGGAGCAGGAGTCTTATGCCTTACTTCCTCCGCTTCCGCCTGCGGTTCCACCAGCGAGGCATCAATCTCTTGAGGTATGACAACCTCTTCCATCCATGAGGCAGCCACCTCAGCACTCGCTGCAGCGACCTCAACCCTCCTCAAGGCGAGAGCCTCAACTCCTTAGGCTAGCACCTCAGGAACCTCAACTCGCGAGACAAGAACTGCGTTCTGCGCAGCCGCTACCCCAACTCTCGCAGCTCACACCTCAGGAACCTCAACTCGTTCCTCAGGAACCTGCTACTGCGCATCCGCTACCCTTACAGCAAGCGCAACTCTTGAGACAAGAAACTCATGCTAGGAGTCAGCCACCTCAACGCATGCATCTGCCACTTTCTCCTCAACTTGAGCCTCTTACCATTCAACTTTGAAATAACAAATGACAATAATAACACCTCATTACTTTCATAACTTGCATTTGTAATCATATACATGTATGCCTACACAAACATTATGATAATGGAGGTTATTCGTATTACTATAAAAAAAAAAAAAATATATATGTATTCCTTGCAATATATTTTTAACAAATCGCAAATATGGCAAAATATCTTCAAAACAAAAATGAATCATGAGTTATGAATGTAATGTAAATATATTATGTTGATATTAAAACCCCATGCAAGCATGCATGAAGTAATGCAGTGTTGCCAACAGGGCGAGTTTCCCTGTCCTGAGGTGAAGTAGATTATAGATCGTATATTTAGTGCAGCTTAATTCTACGATTATCATGCCTACTATCAAATTCATCAACAAAACAGTCTAAATCAATTCCCTCGGCACGTGCACTTTCAATGGACAGTAATGCGATATTACTCAATCTAGCACTGGTCATGGAATTTCTGAGAAATGTTACACGCCATGCAACATGCTCTGCTTCTCTTACAGCATGCTCTACATACAGCATGCTCTGCATACAGCATGCTCTACATACAGCATGCTCTGCATACCTTACCGCATGCTTCTCAGTCACACATCTTTGGTTGTTGCCAACTCACTAGACTGTCAAGCAGTTTCATAACGTTGCCTTCTAGTCTGCTGCTTTTGCACCAGTGAAACCCTCACTGAGAGAACTTAGCTTTTCTCGGATATGGTCCCTGTAGATGAGAAAGTGCTTTTCTCCCTCCTTCTGATATTCCCTTGAGGACTCTGTCATTTGGAGAGGAGCCTTTTGCTGCGTAGCCTCCTATGGACTTTTATTTAAGCATAACATGCTTCCAGGGAAGGTAATGGTTCCACTTCAGTCGCTAACCCCGTCTGTTACCACACCTGCTCCCATAGACCTTGAGCTGTGTTGCAAGCATGCAGTCCAAGCTTAGTCCTTGTTAGAGGATTTTTTGTTTACGGAGTCAGTGTGTCACTGGGAAGACGTTCAACAACCAGCAGAAGTGACTTGTTGTGACGCAGTGCGGCAACCTCAGCAACCCGATAAGGAGTTGTCTATACGACCCAGACAGTCTAGACAGCTTCGGGTTGTCACTGTACTTCCTTGCTTCCCCATGGTTGACAGTTCACAGACTGTGCAGCAATACCATGATCTTGTGTCCGGCTCCGTCAGACGACTGGCTTTTAAGAGCTCCCACAAGTCGTCGCTGTCTGGAGATTCTCAGATGGACTATGGATCTGACCAAGGAACTGGGCCTCCTGGTCAATTTTGAGGAGTCTCAGCTCGTCCCATCCCAGACCATTGTCTACCTGGGTATGGATCTTCAGAGTCGAGCTTTTCGGGCTTTTCCGTCGGCCCCAAGGATCTTCCAAGCCCTAGAATGCATCCAGAGCATGCTGAGAAGGAACCGCTGCTCAGTCAGGTAGTGGATGAGTCTAACAGGGACACTTTCATCGCTGGCCCTGTTCATCGTGTTAGGGAGACTCCACCTCCCCCCCCTTCAGTATCATCTAGCTGCTCACTGGATAAAGGACATGACGCTAGAGACGGTCTCAGTTCTTGTTTCCGAAGAGAGGAGGTCTTCTCTCGCGTGGTATAAGAACAGCTTTCTTCTCAAGGAAGTCTACTTTTGGCTGTTCAGAAACCCGACCGCCGTCTCCTCTCGGACGCATCAGACACGGGCTGGGGTGCGACTTTGGACGGACAGGAATGCTCGGGAACATGGAATCAGGAGCAAAGGACACTTCACATCAATTGCAAGGAGTTGTTGGCGGTTCTTCTGGCCTTGATAAACTTCAAGTCCCTCCAGCTTAACAAGGTGGTGGAGGTGGACTCTGACAACACCACAGCCCTGGCTTACATCTTCAAGCAGGGAGGGACTCTTTCGTGGAAGTTGTTCTAGATCGCAAGGGACCTCCTCATCTGGTCAAAAGATCGAAAGCTCACGCTGGTAACGAGGTTCATTCAGGGCGGTATGAATGTCATGGCAGATCGCCTCAGCCGGAAGGGTCAGGTCATCCCCACAGAGTGGACCCTTCACAAGAGTGTTTGCAGCAGACTTTGGGCCCTGTGGGGTCAGCCAACCTTAGATCTGTTCGCTACCTCGATAACCTAGAGACTCCTGTTGTATTGTTCTCCGATTCCAGACCCAGCAGCAGTTCACGTGGATGCTTTTCTGCTGGATTGGTCCCATCTCGACCTGTATGCATTCCCGCCGTTTTAGATTGTCAACAGGGTACTTCAGAAGTTCTCCTCTCGCAAAGGGACACGGCTGACGTGGATTGGCTCCGCTCTGGCCCGTGAGAGAATGGTTCATAGAGGTACTGCAATGGCTGGTCGACATTCCCAGGACTCTTCCTCTAGGAGTGAACCTTCTACGTCAACCTCACGTAAAGAAGGTACACCCAAACCTCCACGCTCTTCGTCTGACTGCCTTCAGACTTTCGAAAGACTCTCAAGAGCTAGGGGCTTTTCGAAGGAGGCAGCCAGAGCGTTTGCCAGAGCAAGGAGAACATCCACTCTCAGAATCTATCAGTCTCAAGGGGAAGTCTTCCGTAGCTGGTACAAGACCAATGCAGTTTCCTCAACCAGTACCACTGTAACCCAGATTGCTGACTTCCTGTTACATCTAAGGAAAGTAAGATCCCTTTCAGCTCCTACGATCAAGGGTTTCAGAAGTATGTTGGCAGCGGTTTTCCGCCACAGAGGCTTGAATCTTTCCACCAACAAAGATCTACAGGACCTCCCTAGGTCTTTTGAGACCTCAAAGGAACGTCGGTTGTCCACTCCAGGCTGGAATCTAGACGTGGTCCTAAGGTTCCTTATGTCATCAAGATTTGAACCTCTCCAATCAGCCTCTTTTTAGGACCTCACATTAAAAACTCTTTTCCTCGTGTGCTTGACAACAGCTAAAAGAGTAAGTGAGATCCACGCCTTCAGCAGGATCATTGTTTTCACATCTGAAACGGCTACATGTTCCTCTCAGCTCGGTTTTTGCTAAACGAGCTTCCTTCACGTCCTTGGCCTAAGTCGTTCGAGATCCCAAGCCTGTCCAACTTGGTGGGGAATGAACTGGAGAGAGTACTTTGCCCAGTTAAAGCTCTTAGGTACTATCTTAAAAGGTCTTAACCTTTACGAGGACAATCAGAAGCCTTATGGTGTGCTATCAAGAAACCTTCTTTCCCAAGTTCTAAGAACTCAGTTTCTTACTATTCAGGCTTCTGATTAGGGAAACACATTCTCATCTGAAGGAAGAAGACCTTGCTTTGCTGAAGGTAAGGACACATGAAGTGGGAGCTGTGGCTACTTCAGTGGCCTTCAAACAGAACCATTCTCTGCAGAGTGTTATGGATGCAACCTATTGGAGAAGCAAGTCAGTGTTCGCATCATTCTATCTCAAAGATGTCCAGTCTCTTTACGAGTACTGCTACACCCTGGGACCATTCGTAGCAACGAATGCAGTAGTAGGCGAGGGCTCAGCCACTACATTCCCATAATCCCATAACCTTTTAACCTTTCTCTTGAATACTTTTTATGGGTTGTACGGTCGGCTAAGAAGCCTTCCACATCCTTGTTGATTTGGCGGGTGGTCAATTCTTTCTTGAGAAGCGCCGAGGTTAAAGGTTGTGATGAGGTCCTTTAGTATGGGTTGCAGCCCTTGATACTTCAGCACCTTAGAGTTGTTCAGCCTCCTAAGAGGAACGCTGCGCTCAGTAAGGAAGACGAACTTATTTAAGGCAGAGTAATGGCTCAAGTCGACTTCCTTACCAGGTACTTGTAATTTCATTGTTATTTTGAATAACTGATAATATGAAATACGGGATACTTAGCTTCTTGATATACATGTACACTGGTTTTCACCCACCTCCCTGGGTGTGAATCAGCTACATGATTATCGGGTAAGTTTAATATTGAAAAATGTTATTTTCATTAGTAAAATAAATTTTTGAATATACTTACCCGATAATCATGATTTAATTGACCCACCCTTCCTCCCCATAGAACCAGTGGACCGAGGAAAAATTGAAGTGGTGTCAACAAGAAGTACTGCAGTACCTGGCCACAGGTGGCGCTTGTGAGTACACCCCCCTCTTGTATAGCGATCGCTGGCGTATCCCTTCCGTAGAATTCTGTCGGGCAACGGAGTTGACAGCTACATGATTATCGGGTAAGTATATTCAAAAATTTATTTTACTAATGAAAATAACATTTTTCAACTGTAGTAGCTTCATGTTCATTGCATTTAATCATTTTGCTGATAAGTTCCACGGTTGGATTCAGGAATGAATAACGTCGTGTGCTGCCATGTGCTGTGATTTTTTACAACCTTAGTGTGATGCAATCAAACCCCATTTTCTTTGATTGTCTGGCCGTAGAGAAAATGAGACTAGGAGTAATCCTTATAAATGACTCTGATTTGTATAGCTAGGAAAAACACAATTTGTTTAAAAATGTTGTAGTTTTCAATGCATTTTATCATTTTGGTTTTATATTATTTCCTTACATAATAATCTCTTGTAAGAATATAACAATTATTTCTGTTGGAAATTAGTTTGAGATTCATGATTCCATTAAAGAACAACAGAAATGAAGAACCAAAGTGGGAAACACAGGTTTTTGGGTGTGGGAAAACAAAACTGTTGAAATATAAGAATGCAATCTAACATAACCACACCCACTTAACCTAACATAGGGTGTAGGGTCCTTCTTTCTTACTTTTTATGTGGGGGGGGGGCATCCTACCCTGATTTATGATATATCTTTGAAAACTTTCAATAAACCACCTATGCACTCAGACTAGTCATATTTCTTTGACCATATTAAAAGATGAAGTCGTAAATGGTATTCCTCCTCTGCATTAGGAAGCACAAAATGTGTGTGACATTTTTAGTAAATTTTACTTATAAACACTGCAGAACCAAAAAATAATTACTTTGAGTTGGTTGCCCCTAAATATTATCAATATTGCGAGGCAAACTTTAACCACAGGTGGGGTGGGATTCTCCTCAGGTTTTCCTGATCCATGGTCAGTTAGAAGTAGCTTCAAATACCCACGAGAGTTCACGGATCGCTACGTCCTTCTTCCATTGACCCAGGTGACTCCCAGATGGCCTCATTCTAAATCATATCCTGTTCTGTCTTGTCGCGATCCTGAGAAAACTCCCTATGGCCCTCACTTTCCCAGGGAAAGTTGACCATCCTCTGCCATTGATGTCGTAGATGGGATTCTTCTCCAATTGTATTATCTGTGGAGTAGATAGTGGATTTCGTAGTCTTTTCTTTACTGAGAAAAGCTCCTACAGTTGCTGCTGTCAAGACTGAGCAGTCTCTGCCTAGTTTCATACGCTGTAGTGTGGAAGGAGTTCCCTTAGTATGGTGCCAAGTCACGTGGCCAAAACTTGAAACATGTCATGGCACAATCCCAGGTTCAAGCCCTTTTCTATTTTCTATCATCTCTGCATGAAGTGTTGGGTGGCATTGAGAGGAGATGCTTTTGTGTCATGTGAGAGCTCTGAAGTGTTATCTGAAGACGACCCGATTTTAACACCACAGGCCTGAGTATCGGCAACTCTTCCTTAACCTGGCAGCACCAAGAAAGAGGTCTCTTTCTCACAATCCTCACAATCCTCCTAAACTCCTCACCCTTTTCTCCTTCAAAGTCTCAAACCTTAAATCGAGATCTCTTCTTTCTCTTCTTGGATTTCCTACTTCTCATTTTAAGATCCATCACCATCAGCCTATGTTGTTTGACACAGGCTTCCCCAAAATCATTTTACAGTTCATCACATTGTTTTTGTCAACTCCTCTAAACAGGATGTACTCTATTTGGCTTTTCACACCTCCACTTTTATAATTTTTGGGTGTTTATATTCAACTTTTGAAACCAGGTGTTCATACAGTACATGCCAATTACAAAGTCTGGGCAATCTCTAATATATACTCCCCATCTTCATTTCTAATTCCAAACCCATGGCATCCATGTGCCTCTTCATATGTATCCCTTCTCTTCCTCACTCTGCCATTCATGTCATATGATTAGCTTCTCCTCTTTCACTGTTTCAATAGCTACCTCAACCTCTTGTGTAAATAATTTGTTCTCTTGGTATTGGCAACCCATCTGAGGAACATATGCCAAAATTATATGAACTGTCTGATCCCCTGTTATCATTGGACTCTTTAAATGCGTATAATTTACTTTCATTACTTCTACCACTTTTGCTTTCCAGTTATTACATATGACCCCAACTCTGTTTCTTCATCCCTCCTCTGACCCGCTGTAACAGAGCTTATACTATTTCTTATCTTTCTAGTTCCACTTCCTTTGCATCTAGTTTCATGCACACAAAGGATATCTTATTTCCTGCTCCATAACATCCATTATCGCCCTCAATCTTCCTGTTAAGAGTATTAAAATTCCTGTTTGGATTTCAATTGTGTCACTAGCCTCTTTGGTAGTCGTGAACCCTACAACACCCCTTGTCCGTTTATCACGCCAGCAGAGGGATCGTGACGTCCATTGCTTACGGGGAACACCTTAGCCCCATCCATATTTCTAATAGCGTCAATCATGTTTTATAATTTGGGACAGGGTTTTTGCAGTTGTATGCCCATGCAGTCATCAACCATAGTTATTGATGGTGGGCTTAACCTTCGACTAAATACAGTGTAATCCAACTGCAATGCAGCAGTTTCCACAGGTACTGATATTGGGCCTAACCCTTTGCTAAAAAGCAAGACTGCAAGGCACCAGCTGTCCTTTTAGTTGCTTTTTACAACACACAGGACTTATATTAGTAGTATTTTTACACCCCTACCATAGAGTAGTTTAATAGCATTTTGCTATTTGATGGTAGTTATGAAAGTATTAGATTTTTATATTTAGTAGACGTGTTTATTTAGGCTTTTGGAATTTGCTTTGTTGTTGATGATCTGTTCCATGGATTGAAAAGATTTTTATGTTTCAGGTGCAGCAATCGAAGATGAAGGCCATAATTGACAATATTGAGTGTCAGAGGGACTCTCCAAGATTTAGGTTAGTATTTTTGCATTCTTGTGAATATTGCGGTGTATTGCACCTCAGGTGTTTTTCAGATGTTCATGGTTATATATTGCTTTCTTGGTGTTACATGGGGGGCCAACGCCATGGAACAGAGACTTCATTGGGTCATCATGAAAGAGTAGAACCAAAGTACTGTTGTCTTATGATGAGAAATTATAGTTTCTCTGATGTGTTGGTAAGGTTATGAATCAAAGTAGCTGATTTTATTAATTTATATTTGGAAGGGAAACAAAATACAGATTGCCTCATATATCAGAGCAACGTTTCCAATGAGGTTGGATAAGCTAATATAAATAGTGTAATTATAGTGCATAAGGAAAAACACTTTTGAATTCATGTGAACAGATGATACTGCTTTACTGAGAGAATATGGATGTTAGTATTTTGTAATCTCACAGGGTAAAGAAATTTTCTCTTATACTTTATCTGATTTTTCCACAGGCAAATATTAGATGAAAATGAGAAGGACTTGGATAATTTGGAGATTAAATTGGAGAAGGTAAGTCTTATTCTGTTTTTTGATAAATGTGTACGTATAATTCCAAGATAGGATTTACGCAGGGTTCTAGAACCCATATATTGGTACAGTACTTTAATATATGCAGTAAATTTTTGGGGGGGATAAAGAATAGACTAACTTATCTTCAACTTTGACTATCCTGTGTTGTGTGCCATCCTTCTTCATTTGAATATTTGACTCGATAATAGGTTTTATAATTTTAATGAAGGAAATTGTAGTTTATCCTATTTCATATTTGAGTAAGGAAGCAAAGTTATCGGAAGTTTATGGTTATAGTACTTGTATCTGGGTGCTAATGGTAGAATTGTCATTACTTTATAACCTTTAAATTGCTTCAGGATTTGAGAGAGATTATGCTCATCCAATATGATAGGTTTTTATGTGTGGTGCTATAAAGTGAAGTTAACGAGAAAAATCAGACAATTCTTTTTAATTTCACAGTACTGTAGTGTTGTACACGTATCTGTACATTAACCCTTTTACCCCCAAAGGACGTACTGGTACGTTTCACAAAAGCCATCCCTTTACCCCCATGGACGTACCGGTATGTCCTTGCTAAAAATGCTATAAAAATGATTTTTTTCATGTTTTTGATAATTTTTTTGAGAAAATTCAGGCATTTTCTAAGAGAATGAGACCAACCTGACCCCTCTATGACAAAAATTATGGCTGTTAGAGCAATTTAAAAAAAATATACACCAAAATGTGCTGGGAAAAAAATTCCCCCCTGTGGGTTAAGGGTTGGAAATTTCCAAATAGCCTGGGGGTAAAAGGGTTATATATTAACTCTTGAGTTTATGTACAATTACTGGAACTATTGTGATTGTTGTCTTAGTAAACAATTTTAAAATGCTTTGTCTGAATGATCCTTATCTACAGAGGGTTTGTTTGCACCATGCATGAAATATTTCTTGTCTGTAAATTTAATCAATTCAGACCATCTTTTAAACTGAAGATTAGCTGTTGTTTGGAATCTGTCTCACTTTATTTTTTCATATAATTTTTTCAGGTGGTGAAACATTGTAATCAGATGGTATTAGCTGGAAAACAATTCAACCAGGAACAAGAGTAAGTACGACCTGTAATTGTTTGTTTTCTGATAGATGTTGCCTTTATGTATTTTTAATCCACGATTCAGCTGTTGATATGCACACCTTGAGTTTGTCTTTCAAGTTTAGCTTTGGTAATCTGAGAATTTTAGAAGAGATTTGTCTGTGTTACAAACAGGAACTTTGCTGTAAGAATGGGATGGAATGAAACAGCTGATGATATATGTGTGTATTCAAAACAAATTTGAGGTGAAATAAAATCCAGGTGGAAAAGTGCAAGTTGATGGAAATGAAGGAAATATAGTAATATGAATTTATTAAGATAAGATAAGTAATAAAAAGCAAACCACATGATAGACATTGTGAAAAGACTGAGACTGAGGAACCTTTTGTACTGTTCATGATAGCATATCATAGTAGGAATTTAATAGCTCATCAAAAGGTTGTGATTGATAGGTCTTGTCATTGATCAAGTGATCTGGGAGATACTTTTTCTGAAAGATGACCATGAAGAGTCATTTCAATGAAAAGTAATGTGGACAAAGGATTTTTCTTTTTTCTTTCTAGTGAACATTAAATGAAAAACTGGTTTACATATGAGCTTTGACGAATCTTGGTATTTATTAGAAAAAAATTGGAAAGTAATTCGAAAGAATGTGAAAAGTTTAGTATAATATTGCAATTTGGATGGAAGTAACATACCTATAGATATTGTTGGTGGTTGTGAGTTCCTCTATGTTTATTTTTATTACTTCTATATGTATTCTAATTTACAACCTCATTTGACCTCTTGTATAAATTTCCTTTGAAGTTCTAGTAAAAGTTTTATTGTTACAAGTTGAAAAGACTAAAAAATATAATTTTTAATATTTTGTCTACACTATTTTAAACACCATTTGGTAGATATTTAATAGTATTTAGAAAAAAAAGTGTAAATTAATGTGGTTTTGATCTGATAGGAATTCTGTTCAGATTTTAAATTTCAAAGAGATGATGAATTTTAAGAGTGACAAAAAAATAGAAAACTTGACTTTTATAGTCAAAAGCAGATACTTTAAATACAGTAGTAATGATTTTGCTTTAATTTATCATTTGGTTAATTCAACTTCTGACTTTGTAACTTTAGTAGATTTTACAGTTGATAGTAGAGCATGTGAAACAAGAAGACTTTTATATCTGTGTGCAATATACAATACAGTACTTAGTACAAGTTTCATTTACACTTTTTTTTTCAGGCATTTGATCCACAGCTTATGGGACTTAGCTGGATATTTTGGAAATGATACGTCCGTGCAGTCTGCTCTCAATCGTATGCTGGCAGCTCTGGGTGAAGCTGCCAAATATCATGCCATTCTTGTTGATCAGGCAGCTCGTGCTATTACCAAGAACTTGGCAAACTTTATCAAGAAGTGAGTTTAGATTAGAATTAGCTTTTTAGTTGGCATTCAAGGTCCAAAGTAAAATATTCATACTTTAATCTGTACATATTTTATATCTTAATTTAATGTGTAGTCCTGGAAAAGCTTCATTATGATCATGTACTGTTTATATGTATTGTAATGAGGAGAAACTTTATTAATTTCATGTAATGGTTTATCTAAAACTTTTCTAATAATATCTTTGAAGTATTTAAACTTTAGAATGTATTCTTTATATCAGCCAAAAATGCATCCTCTTCTTAGTACGACAGAAACATCTTTCATTATAGATTTCTATTTCTACAGAATTATCTTTTATTGTGGTGTAACCTGTCATTTAAAAAAATATTTGGTGATTTGGTCTGCTCAGACATTTGAATATCAGTCCCCCATAATCTCAAACGTTTCTAGTGAAGTGCGGAGCGTTAAGGACCTGAGGCACTACTTTGAGAAAGTGAGCGGTGACATGGACAATATCCTGCAGAGGTCATCGGGTGTGTCAAGGACGCGTGCACATGAAGCAGACGAGGTGAACAACTTGGTGATTGCTACAAGAAGAGCATTTAGACACACTACCGTAGATTATGTCCATGCGATATCTGTTGCGCAGGGGAAGAAGCGTTATGAAGTTGTGGATGCTGTATGTATTTGACTTTATTTCATGTTACTGAATTGAAACTTAACCCTTTTACCCCCAAAGGACGTACTGGTACGTTTCACAAAAGCCATCCCTTTACCCCCATGGACGTACCGGTACGTCCTTGCAAAAAAATGCTATAAATATTTTTTTTCCATATTTTTTATAATTTTTTTGAGAAAATTCAGGCATTTTCCAAGAGAATGAGACCAACATGACCTCTCTATGACAAAAATTAAGGCTGTTAGAGCAATTTAAAAAAAATATACTGCAAAATATGCAGGGAAAAAAATAACCCCCAGGGGGCTAAGGGTTGGAAATTTCCAAATACCCTGGGGGTAAAAGGGTTATCATACTGAAATTTGTGCATATTTTAGCAATCAGATCATATTAATGGGAGTTTAATTAGTTCAGTGATGAAATTTCATGATACATACAATGTGTTTAGTATGTAAGATTAATGCTATTAATTTTTGTAGGTCTAGTTACTCTTCTTACTTTTACCTTTTGTTAATATTTTAAGAAAATGACACACATGCTTTTGTTTTTCAGCTTTTGTCATACTTGAAAGCCTACAACACATTTTACCATCAAGGGACTGACTTGTGCGATGATCTCAAACCATCTTTGGATAAGATAAGCCAAGAGGTAATGATGATTGCTAATTTTTTTCAACTTCAGTAACTTTTCACATTTCAAGTGGAAACCTAGTATTGCATTTTTTTTTTATTGTCATTATTATTATTATTATTATTATGTTATTATTATTTATAAGTGCCAAGAGGCAAGAAGGGAAGGCCTAGAAAGGTAGGTTAAACAATATAACTGATGTACAGTCTTGGGAAGGAAGGGCCTTTGATATCCAGAGTTGTGGTAGTGTTTTTTAAAAAGGTGTGAAGGCTCAGTGTGAATATGGGGCTCAAAGTGCTAATGATGAGTCTTCTCTGTAGGTGTTGGAGCAACTAATGTTGTGGAAGGTTAATTACTCAGGAAGTTCATCTATTATTGAACTGTTTAAGCATGAAGGGGACTCACTTTGTTTCTCTCTTGAACCACCCCATTAGAAAAAACAGCGATATATAACGAAATTGATGTTAGTTATTATAATTTTATTTGTTAATGTTTTTATTATTGTTATTTTTATTAATGGCATACCAGACATTTATTGATATGAATCAAAGGATAAGTATTAAATGTAAGCTTAAAATTGGAAATGGGTAAAATTAAGGGAGTAGCAAGAGATGGTATGAAGGCAATCATTAGCGGAAGATGGAAAAGAGCATGTGGGGGATGACCACAGTGTGTTAAAGACTGACTGTCATTCATTAGAAATACTATTAGGAAATCAGAAAGACTAGAAGATAAGCATAAGAGAAACTAAAAAAAATGTCATTATACTGTATAATGTTTTATTCCCACAATTTGAAAAGACAGAATATAAAAATATAAGAGAAAAGGGCCAATTTAACAAACAATATGAAACAATCAGGATGAATTGGCTCAGGGTCCTAACTTTACCTCGCTTCCACCAGTCATCGCTGGTTTTATCCCATACAGTAAAATATGTGGACCAATGGCCTAACACATTGTACAATGTTTGAAAAGTTATAAAAATATCTAGCAAAATTTTTATTGGTTGATTAACCAATTGTTATGAATATTGTGAGATATTATAGTTCTCTAATTGGCATCTGGCTCAGCTTATAAGTTTCATTTCTGTGCGAGATTATTTTTAAAAAGAATTAAACTACCAAAATTTCATAGTTTGTGAATCCCTTCAATGAAGCACAGTATAACACTAATTGTTTCATTAGATTTTAGATTTTCCTCCTTCTACAGCAGTCTTTTCTAAAGGTAAAAATATATATTTTTTCATAAACTGCAAGTGCCACTGAAGCTCTAGAAGAATCTTTTCTTCAAGAAACTCCTTGAGTAATCAAATTTAATAATTACTTTATTTCAATATTCATTAAAAGTTGGTAGAAATGATGAAAATTGTAGTCCTGTCCCATGGAAGTGCTAGAAAAAGTTATTGCTTTGCTGATTTAGCTTTGTACTCAATGAAAATATTTGCTGTATAGACAAAACTGTACTTGATTACTGTAATCTGAAGAAACCTGATTGGTCATATTCAATGAGACTTATTTTAGTGAAGAAATTCCCATAAACTGTACAATACATGCTTTGGATATAAATATTTATTCATCTATTGATTAATCTTTATATATAATTTTCTCTATTTTCCCCCATATTTAAATATAGGTATTCCTTTCTTTGGAAACTTGCTTTGCAAGTCAG
The DNA here is from genome assembly GCF_036898095.1 of Palaemon carinicauda. Lineage (NCBI taxonomy): Eukaryota > Metazoa > Arthropoda > Malacostraca > Decapoda > Palaemonidae > Palaemon > Palaemon carinicauda. The sequence goes on along the minus strand of NC_090727.1, from coordinate 142,321,816 downwards.
TAGCCTTGAGTAATGTGCTTATACTAGATTACCTCAAAATAAATGTAATAATAATAAAACTAATCATGTCTTGGAATATTCTTTTCGAATAAAATTTTTTCCTCCTACAAGAATAGGTAAAGGTAGTGTAATCATTATACAGTAATTTATATTGTATCAAGTAATGAATTTTGAGTCCAAGTGTCTTAAAAACTATTAAGACTACTTACACAAGGACATTTAATTGCCTAAGACACATTGAGTCTTGGTTAATCATTCTGTCCAATATTTCCAGGTAAGTGTGATGAGAGCCGAGGTTAATGAATTGGAGAAGAGTATGGAAAACCGTCATACAGACGTTACCGACAAAGATCTGGTTTTTTTGTCTGACCAGCATGATGCAAGCCAGCCTGTCGTCATGCATGGATACCTTTTTAAACGTACCACTAACGCATTCAAGACTTGGAATCGACGATATTTTACCTTACAGAATAATCAGCTGGTCTACCGAAAACGCTCAGGTTAGTATTAAATTGTTCTTGGTATTGTATAGTGCAGTAGTATGTTGCCTTTTGTGTTGGATGTTTGTTTTTCTTCCATTTTCAGGTTTGATATTTATTAACATTGGACTTTTGAGTTAACAATTGGTTGTGATTGGTAATTTTGCCGTGTTGTTAACTTCTTCTCGAACTGATTTTAGTCCTTGTAATGATTGTTTGTATTGAAATTTGCTATGCTTTGGTGACATGACTTGTTTTCCCTGCTTGCCATAACAGTGTTTTGAACTTTACTTTTGGTTACGGAAAAGTTTATCAGTACTTCTAGGGACCAAAGTTGATTTTTGAGTGACTAGAATTTTAGTTTTTTACTCCTCTGTTTAATAAGATGGAGATGCTTATTAATTAAAGATTGCTTTATTGCATTCAGAAATTTTGTAAAGGCAATTCTAACTTTAAATTAATCATCTTATCTTATGGGTGAGGCTCGGGCCCTTTTGAGCAGCAGTTAATTTTTCTTTGGTGTGAAACTGTAGTGTCCTTTTCTTTAACAGTAGAATGTATTAATTACTCTGATTTTAGTGTGGTGAATAAAGAAATTATCCAGAAACCAAACCACGTTGATTTCATGCAAAACCATTAATCATAAACTCCCAGGATAATAGTATTTTTTCTTTCAGACATAAGGAGGTGTCAGTCTTAGTATGCACATTCCCTCTAGACCCTATTTATGTATTAACCAATAACTTCACTTTGTGAATTGTGTGATGCGGTGAGATTTAATACTCTGGGAGATGGGTATTTGTTTTATGATTCACAGGTACATACAGACCTTAATGCTGAAGAGATCAAAATGTTTCCCCAACGGAGTAGGGCTCATTAAAGCACTTTGGTACTGTAAGGAGTCAGGAACTAATCGGTTGTAGCTTGAAGGTATTTAGAAGCTTAGTCCAAAGGTTATGGATTCCATAAAGGGTTGATGCCATTAATGAACCTCAAGCCATGTACAGTTGGCATTACTTAAGGGTCTTTGTGGCCTCCCTTTGTCCCTTGGCTCCATTCACTCTTTAGCATTTTACCATTTCTCCATTCCGGAAGCCTTACTTTTTTAATCTTGCCGTCCAAGCTCTTATATTTTATTACATAGTGCAAGTGTGGGGTCACCAACCCATTGCACATGAACACTAAATGTCCTCCAAGGCCGTAGTATTGGGCCATATGGCCTAGATTTATAACTAAATTAAATCCTGTGGAATATAGTCAGCTGCTTGTACTGGTAAAGAGATTTTAAGAAAAGGAAAAGCTGGAAAGGTATAACTTAGAGACTTCAATACATCTCTAGGAGGTGCTGTGATTTAGGAGCAAAGACAATTTTTCTGGATAATGAGCGAGTCTAGTTAATCTTTTTATAAAAACAAACATTTCAAAGAAAAAGAGTAAGATCTTGAGTGATAGCTCAGTGAGATTTCTAGCTCGCCTTGTGTTTTGAATTTATGATTTTTTTTTTCTGTTCGTGACACATTTTTACATGGTTAGGCCGGACCTTATTATTCATGCGAGCTCAGAATGTTCTGAGATGCAATCTTTACCCTTTTCTTTCAGGTGTCTATGCAGTAACCTGTTCCTTCTTCCTTCCCATTGTGTTATTTGTTAACAACCTATACCCATTCAAATACAGGAGCAATGTCTCCGAAACTTTATTGGCTAGATTTCCTCTGCTTAATGTGACAGATACTTTAAGTTGCATTAATGCATGATATTCATTTTTCTAGATAATCTCCGGGAACAAAGATAAAAGAAAGATATTCATGTCCTTTATAAGAGCAAGTACAGTAATTTATTTGCTCGAGATATCTTTTCCAAGATGGGAGACTGGAACTGGTTTCGACTAAGGACAGTGGACTTTAAATTGGTTATATTTAGGGATTTTTTTTTTCAGTTATCTCAGTATATGTCCAAAGAAGCTAAACTGGTGAACATGTAAAAAACAGAAAAAATTAAGTGAAGAAATGCCACCAGTATTCACCTGAAGAAGCTAAGCAGGTGAAAATGTAAAGACGACCAGAAATATTTTAATGAAGAAATGCCCTGAGGATCCCTTAGGCACCTAAGTTACGCATGGATGACACCAAGAAATTGTTGTTGATATTTGCCTCCGCATAACCTGCCATTGGTATGCTCAACACATGCTAAAGAGGCCAACTTGACCAAAAAGAATAATTTTTCTCCTAATATTGTCTAAATAAATGTGCTACTTGAAATAAGTTTAGGACAAGGTCAATTTTATATACTTATGCTTCCACCAAAGATATAGACTGCCAGTTGAAACAAAGTCTTAGATCCAATGTTGCCCTTGTTCAAAAGCCTGCCAGTGATTCTGAGTTTCCTGAAATCTCAGTTTTAGATTTTCCAGCTAAAAGCCAGTTGAATATTTGGATCCCTCTAAAAAAGTTTACATTGGAGGCTATGGTGTGTCATTCTCTTTCCCAGAGTTTGTGTCACTTGATAAAGTTATTTATTGAAGCTGCAGGTGCCTAAGTTTAAGCTTCAAAACCATTTAGGGCCGAAAGTATGCTTTATTGCACGAATGACGTATACTCATACATCTTGAAGAAACTTGTAAACACTTGGTAAAGATTTCATAGAATACAGTAAAGACTTTATAGAACACACATGCTCAAGTAGATACGTAACAGGATAATATAGCTTAACGAAATATTCATATGCCCTTTGGTACGTAGGCCAGAGAAATATAAATGAGGAACTAAGTGAATTGGGGAAGGAAGAAAGATGCTGAAACACAGATCAGTTATAGAAGCCCCAATAAAGTTAAATGGAGGAAAAGTTTGTACAGCTTTTACCTGTTTGGCTAAGGGTCCACAAATCTTAGGAGACTTGTCTGGGATGTTCCTTTTCACTACAAGAAAGTTTATGATGAAAGAGGCTAGTCAAAATATCTGCCTACTCAATGAGATATCTTCCTCTCACACACCATTGGAAGAGGAAAACTATCTGTACTGGTTTTATTTGTATCCTAATGAAAAATAGGTACTTTTAAGTAATGTCCCTTTATGTTTATGCAATTTTTGGGGGGTAGACCTAGGTTAAGTTTTATTTTGTTATTTTGAAAAAACTTATTAACCTACATGTAACTATTCCTTTATTCAAATGTTCAGTGAATATACAGTAACTATTTTTTTTCCTATTTACTCCTTTTTCATTTGTAGGATGTAAGCTCTAGCTTAGGTTACCCTAGTGTCATATGAAAAAGGTAGTTTATATTATTCCATTATATTTCAACCTCATTTTAAAGGAAGAATCATGAATATATGAAATTCCCATTCCCAGCAGGAGTAACTGGTATGTTGTCTTGTCCATTTAATTGATATTAGATTACTTAAGTTCAGGTGAATATTTTGTACACAGGATGAACAGAGCTCTAAGGGAATGAAGCTCTGGTAAGACTTGCATAGTTTTAAGAAAGGTAAAGCCTAAAATTTCCCAAATGTGTAATTTATTAATTTTGATAAGTAGGAAGTTATTGGTTATAAAGAAGAGTATCCACATTTTTGCACCATTCTCGATTTAACAAGACCATTGTGAAAGAGGATTCGATTTTATTAAAAGATGACATTGCATTATGTTGTAATGTTATTGCTAAAGCACATGCGAATGTAAAGAATACCTAGAATAACAAAAAGGAATTAGCACAATGATATAGAATAAAAATGATCTTCACTGAAACAGTATGCTAAATTCTTATGTTTCTACTCTACATCAGGGTTGTGCATGTAATGCAATGTACATTATTACACAATTCTATCTGATTGAAGAAGTGGAAGGCAGTCTATCTGCCACTGAAATTACTCAGGAAAATCTATAGATCTACAAGATCCAAGTCTAAAAATGTATAAACCTCTCCATTGATTTTGCTTATATTGTACATACACAAAGTGTTTACTCACATATTGTAGTGCTTCCTTGCACATTATGTAGTACAAGATAGTGCAAAGAATCAATGAACTGTAAGATATTTTTTATTCAACAATTCCATTTTCCTGTTAGTATGTTAAAAAGAGTCTCTCTCTCTCTCTCTCTCTCTCTCTCTCTCTCTCTCTCTCTCTCTCTCGATTTATATTTACATTGAATTCATTGATATTTTCTCCTGCTCTTTTAATTATGGACTCACAAGGGACCTTGTTTTTCTCCATGAATGGTATAAAAAAACTTTTTTTGTGCTTTTGCAGACGCTTTGAAAAGAGCTGAAAATTCTGAAAGTTTTGATTGTGTAATTTATTGTTACAGTATTATTTTTTTTATTATTTTTATTACAGTAGTAGTAGTGAAATAGTTTAGAGAAAAATTACACCATACACCGATTTAGCAGTGCAGTACACACCTCCCTCCATTATTGTAGATTGAAATGAATGATTCCTATGCTTTCTCAAGACTTTTTCATAATATGGATCTTATTTTTAATTATTCTTAATTTATACATGAGATTGAGTGCATCATTTAATCATATATTTGAATTAGATATTGTAGAATAGAATTAAAGAAAAATTTCCTTAAATTAAAAGTTTTGACGAGCCTCGACATACTTTACTGATACTGTATGTAGGTATAGAGTGCATAATATTTTGTGTGTTCAAATTCTACATAAAGTTGTATATGAAATAAAAGATAAGGCATCGTGGGTTGATATACTACAATTCTAATATAGTGTCGAAATAATTCATTTAATAGTAAAAATACCCAATTTTACAACTTCTGATTTGCAATACAATTTTAGTCATGAATATTTGATGCAATCTTAGAATTATTTTAATATAAAACACCCATGTAGATAGGAAAGCAGTACAGTACAGTTAATTAATTACTATCTACTGTGTATGGTAGTATATACATCATACTCTTATCATATTCTAGGGTGTTTTTTAGTTATTATATTTTATTTTGTACAGTATGTAACATATGTAAATCTGGTTCGCAGTAATAAGTCATCTCATCACAGCATTTCAGGTGGTTGTGTGCTCTCCGTGTAAAGTTACTAGGACTTGGTATATTTATTTTGTCCCTGTCTATGATATTAGGCTTCTGTTACACTTTTCTTCAAAAGTAGGAAGTCAGCATTTTATTAATACAATGTTTTGGTTATTTGATGTGAATGTTATGTGGTAACTGTAGTTGCCCCGCTTCTTGTAGATTTTAACAATTTGGGTGTCATTATGGTAAAGTGTGCAGTACTGTGATAACTAAAAATTTAGATTGATTACAAATATTAAATACAGAAAAAGATAATTTCTTAATATATGAAATAAATGATTTTACTTTCAAATGCAAAAATACCGCTGTTACTTGGTATCTGAAGTTCTTAAAAGCTATACAGAGTATTTGTTTTTTTAGTATTTTTTTCAATACTTAAAAAATGGTAGAAGGATTTTCTTCCAAGAATTTTCAACTATTCTTATTTGCTTTGTAGCTTGAAGGTTAACCTTTGGTGATAGATGAGGAAAACGGAAAACTTTATGTGCTTACTGAAAGTTTAATGCAATTATGAAGCTCTAGCCTAAATGAAGTTGCATTTGAGAATTTTTTTTTTTCTTTTTGATGAAATACCATGAGCAGCTTTAGAAAACAAAATTATTCATTATACTCAAAAGTAAATAAATTGATTAGAGAAAGCTTCATAGAGTCTGACTCATTATCATATGTTTATTTAATATGTTGCTAAAGAAGAATGAACCTCTGCTACTAGATTCCAGATCTTACTATCAAGAAAGTTTGGGATTTTACTTCCTACATGAAATGAACTCAGATTGAGAATTAATGGGTTTCATTGATTGTATCAAGCTTAAAGAATATTAACAAATACTAATAGAATTAATGACTATGTTCATTGTTTTTATTGTCATTAGGTGGTTGTTATGGCATAGCTGGCCTTTTGACTTCTGCAGTCATACCCTCTGGAATGATCTACTTTTTCCAATTTGACTTTTGCTTGTGATCATTTGCCTATGAAAGAATGGGCTATGTAAAGCATTTTGGATTATTGAATTACTGCACGAGTCATGGGTCAAGCATTTGTGCAAATACTGAATATCTGCAAACAGTGTATTAATGTACATGTGCTAATACTAAGCGTCCATTCAACCTAACTGGCTAGAGGAGTAGTTTGGTGTTTTACTCTGTTGCTTTTCATGGGGAAAATACTAACTTCGTATTACAAGAACCTATACATCAGGTCAATGCACCTTTTTTCATGATGCAATGTTCTCTCTAGATTTGTATATGTATGTACATCATTTTGCTCTTTGAGAACTATTTTGTTTAAAGCCTTTTTTTAGAACACATTATTTGCTTATATCCTTATTCTTGGAATTATAACATATGTACAGTCTTCAAATTACATTATATTTTGGTTTCATGGCAATAGCTGTTATAATCTGATGATTCTGATGTGTAGAGTCCCTCTGTTAATTCTGTTTTTTTTATGCTCTTCCAAGGAAATAGGAAGTCAGTCAGGAACTCAGGAGGAGGTATACTACTGAATAGTCGTATCTCACATGTGCACGGAGGTCTGTGTTACGGCTAATTTTTTTCCTTAGATCTCTATTTATTGGTTCTGAGGTAGCACTTTTAAACAGCAGAACGTTCTTTTTTCTCTTCCTTCTCTGATGTTCAAAAGATTACTGTATTAACACTTTTATTAAAAACATGCACACTATTCATGAGCCAAGGAATGCTAAGTTGATAAAGATATTCATCATGCTGTAAGGTGATAGCTATTCATAGTTCTCTTCTATATGCTTCTACACACAAGCATGTTGATACATTATTAAGAAAGCAGCTTGGTAGATTATATGAAATTTTTGCATGGGCTTCTGGATACAAGAAAAATAATTGGCTTTTGTAAACTCATCATTGTTCATTATTATTTTGCCCATTATTGAAATGAATTGGATAATTTTATGGGGTATATATTTAGTTTTTTATTTGATAGTAATGTTCATGGGAGATAAAGAAAAATATATGTCGGGAAATTTTGTTTTCGTTGTATATAATCACATGGTTTCTCTATACAAAACAAGGACAGGTGCTTTACTGAAATTAAGCATTATTGACTATTGTAATACAGAAGGAGAGTAATGAACTAAAGCCATGTTAACCTGTTAAATGTCACCTTTATAATAATAAGTTTAATACGATCAACTCGATACTGCCTTCAACATATTACATTTATGACTTTAAAGGCACCTGTTAAGCTGTCATCTCCGTAATAATACGTTTACTCGTATAGGAAGGGTAGGAACATTTGACGACACACACTACATACATAAATTGTAAATGGAGGGTAATAGGCTGTCAACATTTTTTAATTGGACACTTGATATTAGAAGCCTCACGTTTTTTCAGTAGGCTTCGAGCATTTTTTTGTAATACTGTAATTCAAACATTTTCTCTTTTATATAGTGAGCTCGATTGAAAGAGCTGATTTATTTTCTGATATCGAGGGATGATAACTTTCCATTACCAAGTGACTATACGACAAGAGGTATAGAGAGAAAGAGGGTGAGATCACTTCACTTTTGTTGCTGAGCTTGGTGGGAAATTTATGGTTGAAGATTAAGGTAATTCGTTAGAATACTTTGAGGGTGAATGGAGTGATGGTATGATAGCAGCTGGGTCATCCGTATTGTGGAGGCTTAATAGATAAGGAGCTGTTTACCTGTTACATCATCATCATCTCCTATGCGTGTTGACACAAAGGGCCTCGATTAGATTTCGCCAGTCGTCTCTATCTTGAGCTTTTAAATCAGTACTTTTCCATTCATCATCATCTACTTCACGCTTGATAGTCCTCTTCCTGTTACATCTTTGATAAGAAATTCTAGAAATTGTGTGAATTTCATGTAAATGCCAACAAAAGACAGTTTAGGTTTACAGGAAGTTGTCTAGAAGTTAGAAATTTGATTTGGATTACAGTAATTTGTAATGCTCTTTGTGGCAAATTCTCTCTCTCTCTCTCTCTCTCTCTCTCTCTCTCTCTCTGTGTACATAAATAGGTTTTGAGGTTTTCCAGAAATTTCATTGAGTAGAATTACTTAATGTTTAGTGATATATAATATATAATGACAAAACATATGACATAACACTTCTGATTCACAAACCTTTCAACAAAATCACACGGAATTTATAGGTTATGAGACGTTTGGTCGTATTTATGCAGTGCTGACATCCACTCCATATGACATTACAGTGAACCCTCGTTTATCGCGGTAGATAGGTTCCAGACGCGGCCGCGATAGGTGAAAATCCGCGAAGTAGTGACACCATATTTACCTATTTATTCAACATGTATATTCAGACTTTTAAAACCTTCCCTTGTACGTAGTACTGTTAACAAACTACCCTTTAATGTACAGAACACTTAATGCATGTACTACAGTACCCTAAACTAAAACAGGCACAAATATTAAAGGCAATTTTATATCATGCGTTTCCTAAACACGCTAAAAAGCACGTTAAAAAATGGCAACCAATGTTTTGTTTACATTTATCTCTGATCATAATGAAGAAACAAACTGGAGGTAGAGCTTTGCTTATTACCCAGACATATTTCCCATACTATTCCCTTAGAACTACATCACATCTTCCTACTTTAGATATATATATATATATATATGTGTGTGTGTGTGTGTATATATATATATATATATATTGTATACACATATACATAGCTACATATATACATACATACATAAATACATGCATACATATATATATATATATATATGTTACTGTATATATATGGGTTATGGAAAAAATCCGCGAAGTGGTGAATCCGCGATGGTCGAACCGCGAAGTAGCGAGGGTTCACTGTATTGTGACTCGGTCGCTAATGTAGCATGCATTTTTATCTGAGCATCTTGGGCAATAATTCTGATCAGCCCTCGGTCTGTAATGAGACCCAGCTTTGGTAAAATGGCGTTGCATGTCAATAAAAATTATTTACGGTACTTTGGTAATAAATAAGCACTTGATGAGAATTGATTGTTAAGCAAGTTTAGTTAAATAAGAGATATGTCATACTTGGGTTATTAAATTCAAAATGAATTAATGACCAATGAGCAGCTGGTCCCACGCCTGGATAGGACATCGAGACTCATAAAAGAAAGATAAGAGTATCAAATGGTGGCATTTGAATAGGCTGGATTTGTGAATGGACAAAATAAAAATTAAAAATTAAAAAGAAAAATTGGGTGTAAAGTAGCTCAGTGAATATGTGAACATGGTAAAAAATACCTTTTATTAGTAACGATACCACAATTTGCCTTCCACATGGTCATACATAATTTTCAGGATTCTTTTCTAGACCTAATAGAGGTGCATTCCAGAATTTTGTATAAGTTTTGTAGCACTATTTTTAGGGAAAGATATATGTTATTGATATGAGGATATATGTACTAGGGCATAAGTTTTTCAGGTCAGTCGGGAGTGGCTTATATGCACAAGAAGTATGGCAGACTTGTTTTTATGTTTTGAAAGTGGAAAAACAGAATCCCATTTAATTTCATAATGAATTGTGCTATGAAAAATTATACAGTGGTACACTCTCTAGAACCATATACAGTATCTCATGCTAGGGTTAGAATGATAGGAAAAATTACTAGTGATCAAAAATACTATTTTTTAAAGATGTGATGTAACAATAACAATAAAAAAGTCCATATTTGTTCCTATGCATATACAGTACAAACTGTTTGTCCTTTACACTAGGGATATGTATTCACCTTGCTGGAATGACCATTGAATCGTTGACTAGGTAGTTAATTAACTACAGGTGACATGAGGGGGAAGCTCCATTTATCCATCTGTCACAGAATAGCCACTTTTGTCTTTGGCTGCAATGGGAGGAGACGTACCATCGTGGTCTCTCGACTATGGGAACTTTTCCATTCTTTTGTGGTAAAGTGTTGGTTTTTAATTTTTTTACAACTTGCTTGCACTGTACAGTGCATTATGTCCAAAGGTAAATATTGTTCCTCTGAAGATACTAAACTTTAAAATTCAATGTGTTGTTTTCGTTTTTCTGATCATGAAGTTGGCAAACTCGGAGCATAACTCGTCTCGCTTTTTCTGTCTTGAGAGAGAAGTACCAGTTTTGGACAGAGTTTTGCCTTACATGCATGCCTTTTAATAGAAGTCTTTATTTTCGTGTGCTCACCTGGCCTCGACAATGTTCCTCGGATGGTGGTCCCTGTGTTGAAGTGGTTGTGAGTGGTTTGTGTTGCGGTTGAGGGAACTCTTACAGCTTCCTCCTCATTTATTATCGGTCAACAAGCCCATAACGTTACATGTCTGCCAAGAAGCAACATTTTCATCCACCCGGCATGGGGAAGGATGGGTTGTTATTTTACCAAACATTTTGCACTACTGATGCCTTCTCATTGTAGGGAGATAAGTTTTCTCAGTCCTGGAACTACAGTAGTTTAATTTTTAACCAAGGCATTAACATCTACAGTACATCCCTATGATTAGCTGTTAGGAGGTTGTACAAGTCACTTTCCTCGCTCTTGTATGGGACCAGTAGGGATAACATGAACAGAGAAGGAAAGAACTTTCCTTTTACATTCTAGGGGACTTCCTCCCACATAATAATGAGTCTCTATTATAAAGGACGAATGGTGTGTATACATGTCTGAATAAATAATAGATTTTGAAAGTATTTTTTTTAGTTTTTCATAGCAATATAAGGCCGAGTCTTTTGAATTATATTACCCACCTCAAACACCTCTCTCCATCTCAGGCCTAAGGACAAAAGTTTGTGACAGGTGGGTGGGTGGGGCTCCCCCCTTGTGCCACCTGTCATTAACAAACTACCTTTTAGCAATTCAATACCCATTCTAATGCGTTGAAGACATATCCTCCTTTTAAAGGACTTTGCTTTGCATAGATGGGAAAAATACTGAGTATTAGAATTTGTTATACTTATTAAACCGTATCTAATTTTTGACAAAATGTGCATGCATAACTTCTTTTTGGCTCTAGCACTTGAAACTTTGGACTTACTATAGAAGCATATCTTGAAAATACTTCAAGGTAATGAATGATATGTTAAAGATATGCTCTTAGCTTATTAAAATTGTATTCTGAAACCTTTCCATTTAACTATATTTTACAAAGGTAAGAAAACTAATATCTGTATGTTGATGTGTATGCGAGTACGTATTAATATTCAGTATATCTGTTATGTTTCTTTGTAAATATTGAAGCTAGTCAGTGACTTGAGTTGTTCATTTTTTCTTGACTATTAGAAAACAAAAAGCCAGAAATTTTGTATAACTTGAGCAGGATAATACACAGAATCTGTTTGTAAATACACTATAAGAATTTATACCAGAAGTTTTATATTATATCTAAACGCAAATCTGAATAAATTGAGAGAGTAAATCGACCTCCATTTGTATTTTACGTAAATGAAAGGCAGTCAGTTGAATGTCCATTGAATAAGCTTGAGGACATTTTTTTGATCAATGGGATTATTGTTTTGCAAAGCACATTGATTTTATAACTTAGTCCATAAGGGGCTTTAATTTAGTGCTGCCTATCTGATCTGCAACCACAATAAGTAATTCTTAGCAAAATAGCTAAGATCCCGATTCCTGGTTGTTGTCATGTACTCCAGTTTATGCTACTATTTCTCATGTATTTTTTAACATAGAGAAGCTTATGTTTTCAAATCTCTTTTAGCAGTAGGCAAGTCAGATTTCCAGAATTGTATTTATAGGATTTAAGGGTTATAAAATAAGAAATAAGTGGATCTTCCAACTGCTTCTCTTACAAATTTATTTTTTCTCTGAAATGGGCAATTGAACCAGATTATTAGACTGTCAATTGCAGAATTGGATTTAGAGGATTTAAGGGTTATAAAATAAGAAATGGTGCATCTTCCAACTGCTTCGCTTACAAATTTATTTTCTCTGAAATGGGCAATTGAACCATCCCCAGATTTATTTGTACACCTGTTAAACTTCTTGTTATAAACCTTAGCTGTGCCACAACTCTAAAGTTCTTAATATTTTTCATGCTTAAGGTTAGGTAACTTAATTTATTCCAAACTCCACCTTTTGCCTACAATTTTAATGTTGCGTAATGCTTCTAGACTTTTAGACTTCTTTTATTATGAGAAGGCACTGTTAGTTGCATTGAACTAGCAGATTACTTGACATCTCAAGAAAAACTTGCTTATTCTTCATCTTCAGTTTGGACATTTTTTTTTCTTATAGTTAAACTCTTGATTATTGATATCTATGGGTGTTGATAATTTTTATAGTTGTGTGAAATGGTAATAGTACATTTGTTAGAGTATGTTACTGAATTAAGGATTTTATTGTCTACCTCTTCTTTGATAAAATGATAAGTTATTTTTCCTGTCATTTTTGCACTGGGAAGTTCAACTTTCTGTTGAAGAAAAGGGGAACCAAACAGTTTTGGCTTGGCTTTTAAATCACTGACAGTTAAATTAGGGTGGCATTTTTTTATCACTGAACTGTCACTTTGAAGTACATAAAACATATTTGTATTGGTCTCATTCAAGTCTTTTCAATCATATGTTTATATGTTTATATTCAAAAGGCTCCCAACTTGACTTCCCTATATCAAAGACAGAAGAAGTGAGGTTCGATCGTACCAGAGGTATTCATTTATACTTCCTCACATTTTGTTAGTTGTCTGAGCTGTTAACATTTAGAATACTCCCAGTATGTGTTTTTTTCTGCTTGGTATGAAGTTTTCACCTTCTGAATATAATTCCCAAGCTAATTTCTTGTTCCTTTTCAGCCTTTTCCCATTTTCTTTAATTAAGTGATATTGTAATTTATACTGTTCACCCCAACGGGTAAAATTTATGTCCCCCTTTAGAGGTACTTTGTTCTCTTTTATGGTTGATTCAAGTATAACAGCTGTTGTGATAGCCTATCGGAACGTCCCTGCCTGTGGTTCAAGTCCTTTTCAAACTTGATTGTTTTTTGTAGTGTGTGCAACATGGGAGTTTTGGGAGAGCCTATAGGTTTACATGCTGAGTCATCAACAGCCATTGCTTGGCCCTCCTTGGTCCTAGTTTGGGTGGAGAGGGGCCTTACTGTTTTTTCAGAAAGTGGCTTCCCTATTCTTTCGTAGATGCTGAGTTAACTACTGAGATTTGATTAAGGTTCTGCTTCCACTAATATTTCTCAAAGCCTTCACTTCTAGCCAAAACTGAAAAGTAAAAAGTGGGTAGAACCTTACTGGCCATCACTTTGCAAAGTCGAGTAGGAGTGAGCGAATGCCAAAGCAGCTGAAGGTACCAGCTTCTTGAGAGATACTTTGTGACTGATTGGAGGATGCTATGCTATTGTTGGTGGACTGGAATTCTGCCAAAATTGTCAAATTACAGCAGTAATTTTAGTTACTGTCTTCAGTGGGTTGAAATAACAGTCCTGAGGTATTTCTCCCTTGCAGAAGACAAAAGGTTTGTCTTTGCAAACTTCACATGGTGTCCCAGGGGATGGCAAAGTCTTAGTAGGGCAGATATAGCCTACTATAACCTGTCTGTAGTATGCCGTAATCAGCAAACCACAGATTTATCTGCATGTATGGATTGGGAGGCAGTGGACCCCTCACAGTCAGAGGCTCTAAAATCTGCAAAACCTCAGTGTGGAGATAAGGTTTTTATAACTTGTTCGCAGAGGATGGCATGATGAGCAAGGCCCCGACACATCTTCATTTATGGATATGATAAGGAGGCTGTGGCCCTCATAGTCGCAGGGTCTGAAGTTGGAATAAAAACTGATCATAGTTAACAGGCAAAAATGCAGAATCCCAACTGATAGATTTGGCTCTAATGAGTTGCAGAAACTACTTTAAAGCTGGAAAAATTTGAAAATTGCCATCTTGAAGATCCAGGAATACTAGAAAGTTCTCCTTCCTTTTTAATCCCCCACGCTCAATCCGCTGACTCCACTTTCTCCCTCTGGATAGGAGTCTGATGGAGGAACTTTTAGAATGAGATATGAGACTGTTCAACTACCACCCAGTGATCGATCATACAATGAATTTCTTTCTCTCATTCCCTCTGATCTTGTATCTCCATATACAGACTACAAGAATTAGGAAATTCATTAGATGTACCTGTGCTTTTAGTTGATGCTTACGCTATTAGATTACTCCACTATATTTAAAGTATAGTTGAATCTGGGGACATTTGAGACTGCTGAATGTGTGCATATAGTATATGACTGGTAGGTTTGTGTGAAAAAAAATGTTCTCATAAAATTCTTTCAAGTTTTAGCATCTGCATATTCTGCTTATCTTAGTTTCAGCATCTGGGTATTCTGCTTATCTTAACTGTGTTGTTCCATTATATGTATACATAAGTGTATATTTGAATCTCTGTATCACAACTGATGCTTTGAAAGTTCTTCATGAAGGTATTCACCAGGATCTACATGCCCATTGTGCACTTTTAACCTATTTGTGAGATGCCTTTTCAAGAGTTCATAGCTTCTATTTCTTTTTTGAGACTTTAATTTACCTCTATTGATTGAGACTGAAGCTTAATGCCTGTACACTGCCACTCAAGGTATAGCCGAGGCATAGTGGGTTGGGATAACCATTCGTTCATGGTTTATGATCTTGAAAAATGTGACGTAAAAAAGTCTTGTGCTGCAGATAGTTCTATCTACCATGACAGCTGCATATCAAAACATCTTGAGATTTTGGTGCAAATTTAATTTTAATTTAATTTAGAGACAAGTACTATATTGTTCAATTTAGCTCTATAAATCTTAATTTTAATTTTCTTTGACAATTTTAAATGAAACATAATTATTGTAAGGTACTATTTTTGATATTTTAAATTAGTTCTTGAGATATTTCCTTATTTTTATATATAGTTTTTGTTCTACGTACATCTCTTTATGTTTTAGGATGTGAGGAAGCCAAAATACTGTACTGCCAGAAAATGTGCCCTATGCATAGATTCTTTACACTTGAAATACAGTAATCGGAAAACTCTGACCCCTAAGGTCACATTTCTATCTTTGCTATTTTACTTATTCCGTCCCATGTAGCTTGCCTGTTTTTTTCACATGAGATATTGTTCACATATACAAATGTGCAGTACCTAGAAGCTTCAATGGAATTTTAATGAGCATTGTAAAGGCTTGTAGCTGTACTCGAATGTAAAAAGATAAATTTTTTTGCTCCCTAGCAGTTTGTATTAGGTAAAGGCATTTGCATGAGGTCTCAAATGAAGGTATGGTGATATTTTATTACGCTCAAGTAATAGTATTTTAGAATACTGAGAACTCATAATATGAAATAAACCGGTAAATTTAATAAATTTGTTATAGTATTAATGTGTCATTACACGAAAGGGACTGACATGGCTTAACCCTTTTACCCCTAAAGGACGTACTGGTACGTTTCACAAAAGCCATCCCTTTACCCCCATGGACGTACCCGTACGTCCTTGCGAAAAAATGCTATAAAAATTTCTTTTTTCATATTTTTGATAATTTTTTTGAAAATATTCAGGCATTTTCCAAGAGAATGAGACCAACCTGACCTCTCTATGACAAAAAATTAAGGCTGTTAGAGCAATTTAAAAAAAATGTACTGCAAAATGTGCTGGGGAAAAAAATAACCCCCTGGGGGTTAAGGGTTGGAAATTTCCAAATAGCCTGGGGGTTAAAGGGTTAAAGTACCCATAACCAGATACTGTACTGTATCGGACTATCATGAACAATTTAGAAATAATACTTCTATAAGTTTTTTGTGTTGATTATAAAAGTACACAATACTAAACCTTTTGTCAGGCCTATCATGGTATTAAGGGTTTGGTACTGCTATTTATTTTCATATTGTATTCATCCTTGATAGAGCCAAAAAAGCACTGGGACTTAATAACCTGAACTCTCTCTCT
>NC_090727.1:142260373-142300373 GCF_036898095.1 Palaemon carinicauda | reverse complement strand
AAAAAAAAAAAAAAATGGATTATGGTTTGAAAAACCAGATACAATTTGTTGTTGCTTCTTCTGGTTCAAGAATGCAATACAGTATATTCAAATATTTTATGCACCGATATATAATATAATTATTAACCATAGGCTATGAACTCTATATATGGACAAAGTTTGAAGATTATTCCAACTAAACCATGTTTTTTTTTTTCATGTACACTATATCTTTTTTTATCATTAATAACTCATCTTTGTATATTCCACTCCAGACTTTACTGAATTAATGTACTCTTCTTTGAAAGTACTCTTGCCTGTGGTTGTTCATATATACTGCTCATAGAAGTCAATTGTTCAATCAATTCAAAATCAATTTTGACTCCTTCAGTAAACAACAAGTGAGCCGTACTATATTGATAATTAATCTGTTGACTTACAGAGAGCCAGAGTCATTTTCCTTAGTTTGTTATTCTGTATAATGTTGCTCCCTAAGTCTTCAATTCCTCGAGCACCTGTTCTAACCAAAAGGCTAAAATTTTGGGGGGTTATTTTTCTAAGGATTATTTCTTTGGCTGCTACAGTCAAGTCTGAGTTAATGAAGTCAGCGCCAGTAAAGGATTTTGCCTGCATGACTAACAAAAAGCCATTTTTAAGCTTAATCTAGTTATACTCTAATTTTTATGTGCAAGAATTACAATATTGTGCTCATTGTTATGGGCCGAAACAAAAATCTCAATTCAGATTTAGAGAAGCTTTTCACAGAATTTTATGTCCTCATGAAGAAAATAAAGTAACAGGTATTTCAACTGTGCGATTAGTTTCACATTATCTATTCTATTCCAGGCTGTGGCAAGAAATAATGAGCATTCCGGGTAACGAAACTTGCTGTGATTGTGGTGCAACAAACCCTCGCTGGGCCTCCATTAATCTAGGAATAACACTATGTATAGGTACAGCACTTATTTTACTTTTGAGACTAATAAATTTGTATATGTTAAGGCTTTGCTAATGATTTCTTTTCTTGTGGAATGTGTTGCATCAGATTCTACTTTGACGGTGACAATCGGCATGAAGTTTTTATTTATAAAGAGGCACATTTGGCTTTTTATTCACCCAGTTTACCTTTAAGACAAGGTGAAGTAGAAATGTTTCTAAGATTTGGTTTGAACTAGAAAAAATAGAGTATACTGGGTACTTTCAAATTTACCACATTTTTGTTCTCATTGTTTTCAGGCTTTTATGTAGTGGCCATCCACTGACATATCTTAATTTAGTTTATTGTTGAATTTACTGAATTGTATTATTATTAGTCTTGATTTGTAAATAAAAATAATAGTTATATATCAATTTGCCATCTAATTTTATATATTTTATGTTAACAGCATGTAGATTTCTAGCAATTAGTGATGATTTTTAAAGAATTATTAGCCTGTAAGAAAAGTTTTGACTTCTGCATTTGACAAAATTTGTATAGGAAGCAGAATTGTGTGAAACAAACTGAACTAAGATTTGTCTATCTTGCCTTCTGGGCCTGATTTACCTCTCGTAAATATGATTTAATTGTTTATTGAAATTTTACATGGGAGTGTAGTATTTTAAATTCTATTATAAAGGAAAATTTTTATTTCCAGAGTGCTCCGGTATTCATCGTAGTCTGGGCGTACACTACTCCAAAGTACGATCATTAACGTTGGATGCTTGGGAGCCAGAAATAGTCAAGGTGATGGTAGAACTAGGCAATAAAAACATCAACTCAATATACTTAGCAACATATTTACCAGATGAAACTAATTCCTTAAAACCTCTTAGACCTGACAGCCAAAGGTAAATATGGATTACTACTACTGTGAAATTCAACCAGTTCTCTGAATTATAACGTATGATATGAAAGTCATGAAATAGATGTTTGCTTGATTTTTAGTGCCAGCTATTTTATTCTCCAATTATGGGGGAACTTAATAGTCAAGTGACCACAAAACACTCAAATTGCCCTCATCCTTTTTTTAGGTACAGTACATTTGAATATAATTGTATATTGTAGAACAATTGTTAATTATTTTATTAGTGTAATAGGTATATAAAGCTTGTGAACAAAATGTCATTTTAAATTGGGCGTTTCAGAGTTAGATCTGAACATATTTTATATTTTTTGTCTATATCATCTTTACTACGGTTTTTTTACTGTTGTTGCTTTTGATGTACTTATAGATCAATTCGAGAAGAATGGATTAAAGCCAAGTATGTTGAACGAAAATTTGTGAAGAAATTACCGACTTCCATTTTAGACGGGTCTTCATCTCCCACTTCTAATTCACCAGAAAAGGTATTTACATGTACTTTTTTTCAACAAATGTTGAAAGAATGTGTTTGTGTAGCACCATCATCTTTTTTATTTATATAAATGGAATATGAAGTAAATTCTGTAATAGAAAAATAAAGGAAAATACTGTAAAATGTAAGCCACTATTATAAGGATGAAGCCCTAGTAGTTTAGTAGAAGGAAAAAGCAAAACTAGTGCTTAAACAATTTATTCTCTTCTTTTGACCTTGTTAATCCCCCTGGTTAGCAGTATTCGCCACTCACATCAACTTTCTCCATCTATTTCTGTTCCTTGCATTTCTTCCTTAAGTCCCACTCCACCCATATCCCTGCTCACTACATCCATCTATGTGATCAGCTGATGCCCCAAACTCTTCCTTATCACTTGAATGTCCTTAATTCTTGTGATTGGTTCAACTACCTCCTTTGTTATTACATGACTGTAGTAACTTTGACGAGCTTCCTTAGCCTAATTTTTTACATTACATATACAGTACCACACATTCTTCTTATATCTTGATACTCTCTCCTTTCCAGTAGTGATATTCCAGCAATCCACCTCAACATCCACATCTTCCAACAGTCCCTCCTCTTTCTTCTCAAGTGCCCAAGTTTCTGCCCCATATAATAGTACCAGCCTGATAACTATCTTGTAAATCTTTATTTTAAATATTTAACTTAGCCGGTGAATATATATAGCTGCAACTCTGTTGCTCGACAGACAAAAAACTGTAAAAAACTCGCCAGCGATCGCTATACAGGTTGCGGGTGTGCCCATCAGCGCCAACTGTCGGCCAGATACCATACTCAATGTAAACAAAGACTCAATTTCTTCTCTGTCGACTTGTCGACAAGACGTACTTTACTCGCTGTTGAAACCTGGAGTTTTTCCCATCATATTTGGTGAAGTACTTTATTTTGGTTTTGAGCTTTCGCTGTGTAGGGTTTTTCTTCAAATAAATCCTTGAACTCTTTTTTGTATCGGATTCATTGTTGATGACTTAGATCGTTTTTTGGAATTTTCCCTTGACCAATTCAAAATGGCTGACCTTTCACAAGTTCCCAAGTTTAGAAAATGCAATGCTAGGGACTGTTCTAGGCGTCTTCCAAAGGCTTCTCTCGACCCTCACACTGTTTGTTCCAATTGTCGGGGTAAAACCTGTCAATTGGAAGATCGGTGTGAGGAATGCGTGGGCCTTTCGGAATTCGATTTTATCGAATTTGAGAAGTACACACGCAGGCTAGAGAGAGATAGATTAAGGAGAAGTTCTTCTAGGTCGTTAGATTTTTCCTCTCCTCATGCCCCTCAACCTATTCCTTCCCCTGTAGTGGTTGTTCCTAACCCCCCTCCTAGCACTCAGGAACCATCGATGGCTGACATGATGCGTGCTATCCATGCCTTGGGGGAGAGAGTTGAGTCCCTTGCAAGTGACCGCAATCAACTCATGGCGGATGTTAAGGAGCTAAAGTGCCAAAGTGCCGCGGGAAGTGATAAAGTGCCTAGTGAAAGTGTTGTGAACAGTGTTGCGCTTGAGGGTTCGTCTGTTCGTGCCTGTCGTCCTCCTAGTCCGGGACCTCTTGCAAGCTCCCAAGCCCAGGGGAGAAGCAATGTCGTACGACGCATGGGTTCGAGAGGCCTTGATCAGCGAACAGACGTTCCCTCCATGGTATCAGGCGTATCTCCCCAAGATCGCCCCTACCTACGTAAGACGAGAGAGCCCGTTTTTACCTCGTCGTCCGAAGGTGTTTCTCGTAAGAAACTTTGGACCAAGGTCTCACGACCTTTAAAACGTAAGTCGGTCCCTTCAGGACAAGTCCAACGTCCCGGTTGTAGCCACTGGGTCAGTTCGGACTCGTTGCCGTCATCTGATGACTGCTCACCGCCTAAGAGAGGCAAAGCGGTACCGCCTCAGTCGCTAACCCCGTCTATTGCCGCACCTGCTCCCGTAGACCCTAAATGGGCTTTGCTGCAAGACATGCAGTCCAAGCTTGCGTCCTTGATGGAGGACTTTAATGCGGAGAAGGTTGCTGCTGAACCTTCTGGCCAACAACCTTCCAAGCGGTCTGTTGTGCGTCCTGTTGACGCTGAGGTTACCTTCTCGCGTCTACCAGTTGAGGTGGTTCCTCCTCCTATGCGACCCAGTGTGGGTTGCCAGCCGCACGTTGACGTTAGGCGACGCACGGAGGTGGTTGTTGACGTTCAGGACGTTCAGCAACCATCAGAGGTGACTTGTTTTGACGCGGTGCGTCAACCTCCGCAACCCGGTATGGTGTTGACTGCACAACCCAGATGGTCTAGACAGTCTCGGGTGGACGCTGTGCGTCCTCGCGCACCCATGGTTGTTGACAGTTCACAGACTGTGCAGCAGTTCCATGACGTTGCGTCCGGCTCCGTTACGCATGCACCAGTGCAACCGGACTCAGCGAGCCAGACGTTGCCCACTCCGTTGCCGTTTCCTCATCAGTTTTCGGATGAGGAACTTTCAGATGAGGACGTTGCTGAACCACAAGACGATCAACCTTCAGAACTGGACGAGCCTAAGGCAACCCAACCATCATTGGACTTTAGAAAAGTCATGGCTGTATTCAAGGAGTTGTTTCCAGACCACTTTGTTTCTTTGGCTCCTCGTTCTCCTCCGTCAGAGTTTGTATTAGGAGTGCCTGCTACCGCACCTGCCTTTACGAAACTCGTTCTCTCACGCTCATCCAAGAGAGCTTTGCGGCTGTTGGGAGACTGGTTAGAGTCTAAGAAGAGGTTAGGGAAGACAGCATTTGCCTTTCCCCCATCTAAACTCTCTTCTAGATCGAGCGTCTGGTATGCCACGGGAGAAGTTCTCGGCTTGGGAGTTCCTGCCTCTGCCCAGGGCGACTTCTCAAGTCTTGTAGACTCTCCCCGCCGCCTTGCCATGAGACGCTCGAAGGTTTGTTGGTCACCATCGGACCTGGACCACCTTCTTAAAGGGATATTTAGGGCTTTCGAAGTCTTTAACTTTTTAGACTGGTGCTTAGGAGCCCTGAGCAGGAAAATCTCTTCGCCAGATAAGGATATTTCCTTGCTCATTATGTCCTGCATGGACAAGGCCGTCCGTGATGGGTCCAATGAGCTAGCTGCCTCATTCACGTCCGGAGTCCTGAAGAAGCGAGAGTCTCTCTGTTCTTTCCTGTCGGCTGGAGTTACGCCATGCCAGAGATCTGAACTTCTCTTTGCTCCCCTTTCCAAGTGCCTGTTTCCTGAAGTCTTGGTAAAGGAAATTGCCGCATCGTTAGTTCAGAAGGACACCCATGATCTAGTTGCGTCCTCGGCTCGCAAAGCTCCCCCTTTGCCTACATTCTCTGCTAGACCGAGGATAGACACTCCAGCGTCTCGCTTTATTCCGCCCTTTCGTGGCAGAGCCTCCAGCAGAGGAGGTGCTCGTGCCGAAGGGAAACGAGGGAAGAGGAAAGGACCCAAGTCCTCCAAGGGCAGAGTCTGACTGCCCGCAACTTCAGACAGCAGTGGGAGCCAGACTCAAGAACTTCTGGCAAGCCTGGGAGAAGAGAGGCGCAGATCAACAGTCTGTGAAGTTACTCAGAGAGGGGCACAAAATCCCTTTTGTACGCAAACCCCCTCTAGCGACGTCCCCCATCGATCTCTCTCCCAGGTACAGAGAGGAAGAAAAGAGACAAGCCCTGAAACTGGAAGTGTCTCTTTTGCTAGAGAAGGGAGCGGAAGGTCAAAGTCTCGGACCTTCGATCACCGGGATTTTACAACCGTCTCTTCCTAGTTTCAAAGAAGACAGGAGGTTGGAGACCGGTGCTAGACGTCAGTGCTCTGAATGTCTTTGTCACAAAGACGAAGTTCTCCATGGAGACCACAAAGTCAGTCTTAGCAGCGGTCAGAAAGGAAGACTGGATGGTCTCGCTAGACCTAAGGGACGCCTACTTCCATATCCCCATTCACTCAGACTCCCAACCTTTTCTGAGATTCGTCTTCGAAGATGTGGTTTACCAGTTTCGGGCCCTGTGCTTTGGCCTAAGCACAGCTCCTCTCGTGTTTACGAGGCTGATGAGGAATGTAGCCAAATTCCTCCACTTATCGGACATCCGAGCCTCCCTTTATTTGGACGACTGGCTTCTCAGAGCCTCTTCCAGTCGTCGCTGTCTGAAGGATCTAAAGTGGACTCTAGATCTGACCAAGGAATTGGGACTCCAAATTGACAGATCTGACCAAGGAATTGAGACTCCTAGTCAATTTGGAAAAGTCGCAGCTGGTCCCATCCCAAACTATTCTGTATTTAGGGATGGAGATTCACAGTCTAGCTTTTCGGGCTTTTCCGTCGGCCCCCAGAATAGATCAAGCCCTGCTATCCATCCAGAAGATGCTGAAGAAGGAACGCTGCTCAGTCAGGCTGTGGATGAGTCTGATAGGGACGCTGTCATCCCTGGAACAATTTGTATCACTAGGAAGACTACACCTCCGTCCTCTTCAATACCATCTGGCTTTTCACTGGAAAAAGGACAAGACGCTAGAGGCGGTCTCGATCCCGATTTCCGGAAAGATAAAGTCTTGTCTGACTTGGTGGAAGGACAATATCAACCTAAGAGAGGGTCTTACCCTGGCTGTTCAGACTCCCAACCACGTTCTCTTCTCGGACGCATCGGACTTGGGCTGGGGCGCGACACTGGACGGTCGGGAATGCTCAGGTCTGTGGAACTCGAGTCAGAGGAGCATGCATATCAATTGCAAGGAGCTATTGGCAGTTCATCTGGCCTTGAAAAGCTTCGAGTATCTCCTTCGAGGCAAAGTGGTGGAAGTAAACTCGGACAACACCACGGCCTTGGCGTACATCTCCAAACAAGGAGGTACCCACTCACTGACGTTGTACGAGATCGCAAGGGACCTGCTCATCTGGTCAAAAGGTCAAGACATCTCCCTAGTAACGAGGTTCATCCAAGGCGACTTGAACGTCATAGCAGATTGTCTCAGTCGGAAAGGGCAAGTAATTCCAACCGAATGGACCCTCCACAAGGATGTGTGCAAGAGACTTTGGGCCACTTGGGGTCAACCAACCATAGATCTCTTTGCAACCTCGCTGACCAAGAGGCTTCCAATCTATTGCTCCCCAGTCCCGGACCCAGCAGCAATACATATAGATGCCTTCCTCCTAGATTGGTCACATCTGGATCTCTACGCATTCCCACCGTTCAAGATTGTCAACAAGGTACTGCAGAAGTTCGCCTCTCACGAAGGGACAAGGTTGACGTTAGCTGCTCCCCTCTGGCCCGCGAGAGAATGGTTCACCGAGGTACTTCGATGGTTAGTAGACGTTCCCAGAAGTCTTCCTCTAAGGGTAGACCTTCTACGTCAGCCACACGTAAAGAAGGTACACCAAAGCCTCCACGCTCTTCGTCTGACTGCCTTCAGACTATCGAAAGACTCTCGAGAGCTAGAGGCTTTTCGAAGGAGGCAGCCAGTGCGATTGCTAGAGCAAGGAGAGCGTCTACCATTAGAGTCTACCAATCGAAGTGGGAAGTCTTCCGAGATTGGTGCAAGTCAGTTTCTGTATCCTCGACCAGTACCTCTGTAGCTCAAATAGCTGATTTTCTCTTATACCTGAGAAAAGGACGATCCCTTTCAGCTCCCACTATCAAGGGCTACAGAAGCATGTTGGCATCGGTCTTCCGGTATAGAGGCTTAGATCTTTCCAACAATAAAGATCTGCAAGACCTCCTTAAGTCTTTTGAGACCACCAAGGATCGTCGTTTGGCTACCCCTGGATGGAATTTAGACGTGGTACTAAGATTCCTCATGTCAGACAGGTTTGAGCCGTTACAATCAGCCTCCCTGAAAGATCTCACTCTTAAGACTCTTTTCCTGGTATGCTTAGCCTCAGCTAAAAGAGTCAGTGAGATTCATGCCTTCAGCAAGAACATCGGATTTTCGTCGGAAAAAGCTACTTGTTCGCTGCAACTTGGTTTTCTAGCCAAAAATGAGCTGCCTTCTCGGCCTTGGCCTGAATCTTTCGATATTCCCTGCTTATCGGAGATCGTAGGCAATGAACTAGAAAGAGTCTTATGCCCTGTTAGAGCTCTTAAGTTCTATTTAAAGCGTACTAAACCTTTACGAGGCCAATCTGAAGCTTTATGGTGTTCAGTTAAGAAACCATCCTTGCCTATGTCAAAGAATGCTTTGTCATACTTTATCAGATTGTTAATACGAGAAGCTCATTCACATCTGAGTGAGGAAGACCGAGCTTTGCTTAAGGTGAAGACGCACGAAGTTAGAGCTGTAGCAACTTCCGTGGCCTTTAAGCAAAATAGATCTCTGCAAAGTATAATGGACGCAACCTATTGGAGAAGCAAGTCAGTGTTCGCGTCATTTTACTTGAAAGATGTCCAGTCTCTTTACGAGAACTGCTACACACTGGGACCATTCGTAGCAGCGAGTGCAGTAGTGGGTGAGGGCTCAACCACTACAATTCCCTAATTCCATATCCTTTTAATCTGTCTCTTGAAATGTTTTTAATGTTGTTTTTATGGGTTGTCCGGATGGCTAAGAAGCCTTTCGCATCCTGGTTGATTTGGCGGGTGGTCAAAGTCATTTCTTGAGAGCGCCCAGATTAGGGGTTTGATGAGGTCCTGTTGTATGGGTTGCAGCCCTTGATACTTCAGCTCCTAGGGGTCTGTCAGCATCCTAAGAGGATCGCGAGGCTCCGTAAGGAAGACGTACTTATAAGGCAGAGTAATCGTCTAAGTCGAC
This sequence comes from Palaemon carinicauda, assembly GCF_036898095.1. Lineage (NCBI taxonomy): Eukaryota > Metazoa > Arthropoda > Malacostraca > Decapoda > Palaemonidae > Palaemon > Palaemon carinicauda. The sequence continues at coordinate 142,291,332 of NC_090727.1, read as the reverse complement.
TTCCTTACCAGGTACCTATTTATTTTGTTTTTGTTATATTGATAACTTCTAAAATGAAATAAAAACTCTTAGCTCATAAGATGTAAACATATTTAACTGGTCTCTACCCACCACCCTGAGTGTGAATCAGCGATATATATTCACCGGCTAAGTTAAATATTTAAAAATGATATTTTAATTATAAAATAAATTTTTGAATATACTTACCCGGTGAATATATAAATTAAACGACCCTCCCTTCCTCCCCAATAGAGACGCAGTGGGATGAGAAGAAATTGAGTCTTTGTTAACATTGAGTATGGTATCTGGTCGACAGTTGGCGCTGATGGGCACACCCGCAACCTGTATAGCGATCGCTGGCGAGTTTTTTACAGTTTTTTGTCTGTCGAGCAACAGAGTTGCAGCTATATATATTCACCGGGTAAGTATATTCAAAAATTTATTTTATAATTAAAATATCATTTTTGAATCTTAATAAAATTTTCTTGGCTAAAACAAATCCAATTAATGAACTCAATTTTTGCCATGCTGCTTTTCTCAAGTAGAGTTAAACTCATTGTCTGTTTTAGCACCCATGTTTGGTTAGAGAACAAAATAATGATTAATTGCACATCACAGTGGAAAAAATAAAGATCTATCTGTTTAAATGTATACTTTACCCAGAAATTCTATCAGGAGATGGTAACAGATACTTTATGATAATTTTTTGTGTTACTTGCTATTAAATGTTCGATGAGCAAATGGAGCATAAGAAAAGGTATTTTTGTTGATCATACAATCATTTAGCAGTCCTCAATCTTCATAGTCATTCACTGTTTGGAGTTTTGGAGAATTTTAATTCAATACTTATTATTTTTGGGTTATCTGGAATCTGAATGAGTAAAAAATTTATTCAAGTGGAGAAACGTGAATTACTTTTTATTAAATGTTGTAGAGATTACTGTCATAATGTGTTTACTGTTTTATACTTAGCAGCGATTGTGATTTTTATTATGAAAGAGTAAGAAAGTTCAAATACTGTGTAATACCCTGCTATTTGATTGATTTCAGAAGCCCATAAAAAAGTACTGGAGTGTAATGCGGAGAAGGAAACGCCTTCACCGTAGGAGTAGGAATATCGGTGATCAGACGAACGACGAGTCATCGGCTAGTGAACCAGGAACTCCAGTCAATCATCCTGAATCTCAGATTATACCTCAAATTCCAATAGAGTAAGTTCACCAGCATTCCAAAAAAAAAAAAAATTGGTGCCATTAGTAAATTTGTTGTCAATATTAGGAGTGGGAAGGAAGGAAGGAAGGACTGTGAGTACTATAATAATGTTCAGAAATACCACCATTGTTTAATGAATCACTTAGCTCAATGTCTCAAGATTTTGGTGACTTTAGCTTAGGTCTTTTTATTAGGGAACCTTATAATGTTTTTGAAAAATTTTAGTTTAGTTATCAGTAATAATTATACTTATGTTGTCATTATGAAGTCCTGTATTCAGGAGGTTTTTACTTTACTTTCTTCTATGTAGGTTGAGCAAATAAGACTCGTCCTTTTCCTTTTTTTCTTTTATTCATAACAATGTGTCAATTTGATAAAAAAAAGGTTAAATTTTGTACTTAAGTGATTTGAACTAAGGAAATTTTTCTAATTGAAGTTTTCTTTCTTTCCAGACCTAACAGCCCTATTACAGATACAGGGGAAAATAGCAACATATTTTTATTTGATATAGCTAAACATAATAATACAAGTAACAGAATATCCCAAGAAATTGATAATATGTCTCTGGCAAGTGACGACAATTCAACAGATGGAGAGCATTCAACGGACTATGGTAAATTGTTAAAGTTCTTTTGCTCTATATTATTATAGTTAATGGTATTCTTACAGAATTAATAGTATAGTATTTGTTACTTATTTCGTTGAATCAAACCAAGAGATTTTTAATTTCCTTAGTATGTGAAAAGATAACAATAGACCAAAGAACTAGAAAGAGAAAATCAATGTATTCAATTTTGTCATATATTGATATATGAAAGCTAGAAAATAAGTAGAGGATCACATAAAGTACTTCAGTAAATATCAGCTAAAGTTTTAAATTTTTTGCATGGTTATTAGAATACAGCATCTTTTTTACATAAAGTATATCTCGTAATTTGATTTTCTCTTTAGAAATTAAAAACCATAAGGTGTATGATGAACCTCTGAAGAGAGTACAGTACAGTATTTTATTCTGAAATACCCAGAAAGTTTTGATATGTAAATAGTGTTTAGAATTGATACAGCAAAATTTCTTTAAAAACTAAAATTAAAATTTAGCTAGCTGACTTTACTGAATAATGGGCAGCATATTGGAGAGGGAGGTGTAAAGGTACAGTACGTAAAGAGAATCATCATAGGCAAACTATGTTATGACCTTATAATCAGTATTTACATGATGTATTTGTTTTTCAATCAAGCTTCAGACTGCACTTCTCTTTATTTTATAACTCTTACTTTAGCATATTAGTTGAATGTGTAAAGGTTAATAAAAATAAAATGATCTAGCTAAATTATCCATTTAAGTATTATTGATATTGATTTTTGTTTGAAAATTCCATTTTAGTATTGGTTACACCACTTGTACAAGTTAACGCATGATTTCTTCATGGAAAAATAAATATTTGACTTCTGATAGTGAGTATCCTTGGTTCGATTAACTATTTCACTTGTCATTTATTAAACTTTTTTAATATGTCTTTCCAGTCACTGAAGAGTCACTATCAACGCTCAACCCTGATGTCTTGCTCTTTCGTGCTTGTGAAGCTCATAATTTGCCCATGATGTGTCTTGGTTTGGCAATGGGGGCAAATAAAAATTGGAATAATCCTGATCAAAGTGGAAGGACACCTATACATCAGGCTGTTGAGAGTGTTAGTTTTGGATTGATTTTCATTTGTTTGTGTATGGTGTTGGTCTGCTGTAAACATCTAAGTTTTGTGTTTTTGCAAGAATTATTTAAAACATATTAGATGATATCTCATATTTTTGTCACTAGAATTTTTACTTATATCAATAGTTTTCCATTTTTAATTCTTAGCATTAGACATTGTCTTATAAGATTTTAGTAGCAACATGTAATGCATTAAGTCTTAGATCTACTGTACTTAATTCTGGCAAATAGTCAATAATAGGGGGTAATATATGCCAGGTAATTGAAGCAATATAGTAGAATAGTCCTTTTTATAAGACTGACTTTTTGGAATAGAGGATGAGGAGATTTTAATTCCAGTACATTATGGGCATTTTTACAAAACAGTAATGTTATTTTCTTTGCAGGATTCTGTTATGGCTTTAGAATATATGCTAATTAATGGAGCTAGAGCAAGCATTCAGGATTCCGAAGGCCGTACCCCACTACACCTTGCAGCACTTAACTCTAATATTGGTCAGGTAAGGAATAAGCTTTAAAAACCATTTCTTCTCAAACGCCTTACTCATATATTGCCTGGTTTTAATGAAGGAAATCCCAATCACACCAATGATTTTTCAAGATTTAAGGAAACTTTATTATACGTCTAGTCCTGCATATGACACCTGATTCATTCTAATTTCTGTGACTTTGTTATATCAATTATGCTTTTCCATAAATGTCTTAGTAAATTTTCTGCAGTGCTTACAATAATTCATGCAATTTTTCCTTTTTGATACATACTTATTACTATATTTTGATGCTTTTGTATGTTATGTGCTTCAACGTAAGTTACTCTGCAGTAATATTTCACTAATTTGTACTAATTGGGGGGGGGGGGGAACTCATCTGGATATGCAGCAAATAGGTTAGATTGGCATAAAAAAATCATGGCTTAAAATGTATGTGATTTTATTTATCAATACTAATTCTTAAAACTCATACAAACAATTAAGAAAGTGAATCTACGCTTACATCTTGTAACTATGTAGACTAGCCAACCTGAAATTCATGCATAACAAATGTAGAATAATTGGGCCAAAGCATTATGAATCACAATCGAAGGAAGTTTATCTATCAACACACTTATAGGCGAGGTGTGACCTGTTGAAGAAGATGCAAGGAATAGAAATACAGGAGATGGAAAAAGTTGACTTGAGCAGCTTACCCTGCAATAAAGTAAGGTTAACAAGGTCAAAAGGAGACACTTATTTTATATGCTATGATGTGAAATCATTTTTATAACTAATGCTAATTAGGAAGTTATTTAATTATTAATTGTTGAAAATATATGGAAACTAGCCTACATTACCAAACATCCAAAAGTTACGCTACTACCAACTACCGAATTGATAGTAATAGTCTACAATGGCAAATATTCCTTGCATAGTATTGTGAACATTTATTGATTTTCACATACTTTACCCTATTCTAGCTGTGAATATCTCCTAAAAATAATGATCCACCAAACTTTTTCCGCATAAAAACAGACAATTATTAGGAATTGTGTATAATCTTTTACTATAAAAGATGAGTAAACTAGAATTTGCTAAACATCTTAAAGCTACTGTACACTGCTACAGTCTATTGGGTATTGTCTAGCAATCGTAAACAAATTCTGCTTAACGTTTTAAAACTTAATTTTTACTTTTCAAATTACTGTGATGTTCTTTATTTGTGAGTATCACTAACAAATAATAACTGGTAAATAAAAATTCTTATTAACAAAAACTTTACTTTTTTTATTGTAAACTCTTGGATGATCTTACCATTTTGTATCAAATATAATAAACACAAATCACTGATATTCAGTGTCTTACATTTTTTGGGCATTTTTAAAATTCAAAATAAAGTTCAGAAATAAAAAATAGTTAAAGCATAAAAAATTGAATCTTTAGACTTCAATGAAGTGGTAAAAATCCATGGCAAAAAATTTACTTCGGAGACCCATTTCCTCCAGATTGTAGCTGGAAAGGGTTTTAGACCTTAGCCAATTTACTTCAATCAGTGACCCAGTTCTGAAGTCCAGGTTAAAAGACCCTAATTGCTGTGGAGGACGGCAACTTGTAAAGGGCCCTAGGACAGATATTCCCTGTTATCCTTTGGCTAAAAAAGATTTCTTGAACACTGGACCTCATGAAAGGCTCTCTCCTAGTAGATATCCACGATTCTTCACACATGTTCCCAAGACGGGTTGGGGATGTCATTCAAGGGAGACCTACTCTATGCATAGTATTCAGGAAATATTCAGCTTAGTTTCTATTCCTGGCATTGGAAAAACTCAGTTTAAAATGGAACTCGCACATTAAAAATCTTTATTGACAACCAGACAGCAGTCGGTTATCTTCAGAAAGGGAGATGTTACTCAAGAACTCTGAAGTCAGTAGTCCTTTGAGTTATGAAGTTCCTTTGAGAGAGGGCTCTGTACCTCAATTCAGTCCATCTGTCAGGCTCTATCTATGTCCAAGCAGACAGGTCTGAAAGTGGATCTTAGATGAGAGCTCCTTCCAATAGATCCTCAAAACTGTTCCTCATTTCCAAAGGGGACCTGTTTACAAAGGCAGAGAATTTGCAAATATCTCATTTAGGTAGCTCCAAATGTGGATTCTCGGCCATTTGGAAGTGCTAAGTCTAGACTGGAATAGATGGTCTTTAATCTGTGTTTCTTCCCAATAAGTTTCATTTTGAAGATTTTATCAGTCTTTGCTAAGACAGCTTTGCTTATGGCTCCACTGTGGCCAGATAGTCCATGGTTTCCACTCCAGTATCTGAGATCAAAGACACACCCTCTTCAGTTGGCACAGCTATTTTGGAGAGTAGTTAGCTAGAATATCCTTGCTTTTTCCTTTCTGACCCAGAATCTCAATACTTCTAGAATATATGAAGAGACTTCCTAGCTAAAAACATTACTTATTTGATGGGCTGTAAAAGGCCCTCTTCCACCAGACAATACCAGTCAGTGTAGAAGGCTTGGCTGGCCTTCCTTTGAGATAGGACCTCCATGCTTGATAACCATGATCTTTTTCTGGTTTCCTATCTGGTCCACTTGTAAGAAGATAGGAATCTTAAGCCCTTAACAATTTTGTTTTACTTATATATGTTGACAGAACACTTCAATCAAGCCATTCAGACATGTTTCACAAAATTACTGTCTATTCTTTACAATAATTGTTGGTTTAACTCTCTTAGTTTCCTGGTCATTTGATAATGTGCTTGGTTTTTGGCCAAATCTGTTACTCTAAAAGAGCCACTTCAGAAGGCTGTAATTTTAATAGCCTTAGTCTTGGGAGAAAGAGTTGGAAAAATTTACAGCAGTCTGGAGAGAGTGGTTGTCTCCTGATACTGACTCCTTGTCTTTTTATTAACCAAGAATGAAAAACCTCTCCTGAGGCAGGACTTACTCCATATATCATCTTTACACACTAGTTATGGTGACTGTACACGCCATCAAAATACCAGACCTACAATTCCCTTTCTACAGGTGTCATTGATGTCTCTCACCATAGGACCTATCCATATGTGGAAAGCAGCTTCTTTATTAGCCTTTTTTCTTAATATGCAATTTTCTATCAAAGCATTATTGGTTGGTCGGGGATGAGGTGTTGATAAGATACTACCTAAAACAACTCCAAGTACAGTAGTTCAATGCACTTGAGGGAGATTGGGTTGAAGGAAGGGGATCCTCACATGGTGGTCATCTAGCTTACCTTCTCCAAGAGTTTCCTGTCATGAGGTGATTGTGTTGATGTGTTAGTCTTTTCTTTTCACATATATAAGCATAAATTGGACATTGCTCTGTTATAGGTGACTTGTCCTTCCTTGTGCAAGAATTTACCTTGTTTTATGCTCTGGTATTAGTTCTTGGGAGCCACATAGCATCCTAAACCTAAAAATTGGGTTTTGATGAGGGAAAATCCTATTTTGAGGGAGGTCCTGTTTGGTTCGCAAGACACCCCACCCCTTCCCTATACTTGTGAAGAGAAGTGGGGCATAACTGACAAATATTCTTCATTTAATAAGACAGTTGCCAGGCGAGAAGCAAACGGCTGGGTAAGCATTGTCTTGAATTCTAGTGCTATAATGGTTTTCAGTGGGTGACCTGTTGTCACTTAGCTGATGAATTCAGCATTGCAGGGGCTCTGACTGGCTCAATAGAGCGTGAGCCCTTAAATTTCCCTAATATAGAATAAAGTACATGCTTGACATGTTGGTACAATAACCTTAACCCCTTCGCTATGAGGACGTTATTGGATGTCAAAACATCCCCTGTGCTACACGCGCTGACGTCCCAGATACTTCATTTGCAAATATAAACCATATGGAAGTGTAATCATTCTTATATCATACAAAATAGTACAGCACATGATTGTATATTATAAAATTTCACTAAAAAACCTCCTCCCCTCCCTGACATCCCCTCCTTTCTTCGGCCAACCAACGAAGTCTTTGGGATTCTAGCCTTTATTCCTGAATGTGTTAGAGCTATTTTAATCTGTTTTTATGTTACCATGTAGAATTACACCAATCTCTAGGCAAAGGGGACATTCCCTACTCAAACCCCCTGACACCATCCCGCTTATAGACTTGGATCCTCATATCTCATCCCCCCACCAATTGAAACGCATGGAATTCTAGTCTTTATTCATGATTATGTAAGGGCTATATTAGTGTATTTCTGCGTTGGTATACATGTTCAAATCACACAAAATCATCTGTAAAGTGCGACATAACTGTCGTTCTGTAACCATCGCCTGTTCTCCCTCTCTGACTCTCTCACATAATGCCACCAAAACACCTGTCATACAAGTTGTTGAAAGCTCTGTTTCTTCAAATTCTGTCTCTTATATAAATATTATTATCTCCATACTATAAATAATTACCTGAAAATTTCTCAATCCATAATATCTTCCCCTTATTTTATATAAATTTCCAATTTCCTACATCATTTATTTGCGTCTTAGGATATTTCCTCCACACTTACATTTGTAATCTTGATGGCTGTAAACACAGTGACCCACATGATTTATTTTTTCTTATTTTGTTTCTTATTTTCTCAACTATCATTTCTACAAAATAGTATAATTTTTATTTACGAAATAGTATTTGAAATCCATCCACTGGATCAGAATTGTGTTTTAGAAAATTCCACAAACATAATGTAGTACTGTAAACAGTTTCATAAATAAAGTTAAGGAACTGATATTTAGCATTTAGTACACCCACTTATAAGTTTATATTATTACAGGTTTGTTTATTACTAAAGCATCGTGTTGATCTTAACCAGACTGACAATGATGGCAATAAAGCAATTGATTTAGCTTTAAAGAGCAGTGAACCTGATGTTGTTACTCTGTGAGTATCCATTGTTGTTGGTAAAAGTTACCGTAGTCTTATTACATAGTTTTGAGGTTTTGTTTTAAATACAATGCTGTACAGTGTTTGCAAAAATATATTACTATAGTATACTTTTGGTTTCATATGAGCTCTGTTAATACTATTTGTCAAGCAGGTTAATTTTTGTTTAGTTTTGAGAAAGTTTTTTATTTTGAAATCTATTTTTTTTTTCTTTTACAGGTTACGTGTTGCCAGCCTTAGCGAACACATCGACCGAGACGGTGGAGGGGAAGATAACATGTTAACAGACTTTCTTAGAGACTTCCAAGAGAAAATAGTTAATCATGGTCACAACCGCTCTCGTTCTGGTGAGGGACCCCCAGCTCCAGAAAATTAGGAAAATAAAAACTGCTCATGCATGCCTTCTCTGCCATAAGTGAGAGGATTCCAATTTTTTATATATATATATATATTAGAGGATACATCAAATTTCATCAGTATTTACATCCTCTCATTGATAGTTTTATAAGGTCTTTTGTTATCTCCTTACCTATACCATTTCCTTTCTGCAATAAGAACCATAACAATACCATTGCGTTTTGTGATATAAGGGGTTAAAATATTTTAAAAAATTTCTTAGCATTAAAAATGCAAATTCCCGGATAAAATATAAGAATGGGTAGAGCAGGGAGCGCTTATTTTTTAAATAAATAATTGTGAAGTTAGTATTTTTAGATAAGAAATATAGGTGAGAATTGTATATATATTTGGTGTGGCAGGAAAACTAAATACATTGTAGTAACTCTTCATCTTGTCCTTAGTGAAGGAATAAGTCTCATGAGTATTGGAGAATGCCAAAAAGCTGAAGCAGATAGATGGAAATAGTATTAGCTATTGCATGACTACTATTTATGGTTTTGTCAATTTTTTCTCTGCTTAGATGCCTCATTTTCATGTTAGTCAACATAGTATATTGTAATCAATCATGTCTGGTTTTCCCTTTATTTGCTTTTAACATGAAATTAGCTCTGTTTTATGTCCTGTACTATTTCTCTGTGTTGCTGCTTTTTTTTCTCTTAAACAGTAACTGGACATCTTTCTCCATTTCCTAATTTGTAATGCAGGTACACTATTGATTTTCCAGCACCTTTGGTTCCAAAGGCTTGTTGTATTAGTGATTTTGCTGGATAGAGAGGTTACTTCATGATAGGTTGTTGTAGGTTACCCTTTAATAGGTTGGTATACACTATAGTATACCTCCTAGTCACTAACTTTGTTACTCAAGATTAATGGACTATTAGAAATTTGAAATAATATTAATGTAAAGTAGATGGATAAATGAGACAATGGATATTTCAACTATCCATAGCAGTAATGTAATTTTAATAGGGGTCCATAATTATGCTTTAGGTGCTAGATCATCTGATTCAATAAAATTAATGCTGCCACTGTACTCCAGCCACGAGGTCTCGACATTCTGAGATCACACACTTTTTCAAAATCACTTTCTTATTCCTTTTCAGTGTTCATGCTTATTTAGCTGCACTGTATGCACCAAAGTATTTGCTTTATCTGCTAATGATAACACACTATTTACCAACACTCCTGTTATCTCCATTTCATTCATGCTGCAGCTACTCTTTATTTCTGCTCTTTCAAATTTGCTTCACAATAGAGTTTCTCCAACATAACAGAATGATCTACCTCTTGAGACCAGTCAATGAATGTAACAAAGTTTTCAACTTCATCGTCTTCCCTTTAACGTGACACCATCTTTTACATTCGTTATACAGTACTGAGTTCACTCTCCACATTTTTCCCATGACAACCACATAGCCACTTCTCGATTGTACTTTGCTTTCTTTCCAGATGCCATTAGCTTTGTATTACTTATGCTAGTTTTAAATTTCTTAGACAGTCACTCATTTCAAAGTGCTAGTAGAGTTCTTAGTTAATAAGGAAAAAAATCAACTTGTAATCATTTCATGTTTTAAAGAAGTTGCAGTCAGTACTGGTTTTTACAGAAAGTATAGTTATTCTTGTTCATATGTAATTAGAACTAATTGATGATTCAAGACTCCTTTTCACCTGGGACATTATCAGTAGTAGAATATTGTTCGAGTGCAGTACTGTACCCAAATAGAAATACCCGAAAGGTTTTTGTGCTAGGTTTGATGAACACTGTGATTTCTACTTGAACCTTTAATAGTTCAGGTCTTCATCTATCAATTTTCCAAGATAACTTGGTCTTAGTCTTATTGCTTAGCTGATTAACCCATGTTTTCCATTTGATAAAACCAGTAATATGGAAACTATTTTCTGTGAAGTTAAAGAACAGTCATAACTATTCAGTGTTTCTCTGCCCACCATATTGATGATTATTATGGCTCACAAACTTTTCATAATTATATCCAGGTGGTTTTTCTTTATATTTTAGACCAAGTGCTTTTTATTTATTTGCTAAGGTTGTAATTTCTACAATTTATTTTAGTTGTATTAATTTATACAAATGATATTTTTTATTTGGACCATTTAATCTTCCCCTGTAATATATGTACAGTAATGTAATTATGAGTCTTGGATAAGGTTTTTTTTAATTAATCATTTTCCATTGCAAGTTATTTTCCGTAGGATGTAAAACAATGAATTGCATTTCTGTAAACTCTTTGGAAAATGTATTGAAATACTTCTAAATTTTTGTCAGGTTTCGTATCAAGAAAGTAATTTTAAATATGAAATATAAACATGTTCTTCCTGAAAGCTTTCAAACTTAGACAGACACTTATAACTAAAAGTATCTACTGCACTTTCCAGATCAAAAGTGGGAGATAGAGAAATTAAAAGTTTCTCGCCTATGTATGGGGGGAGGGCAAGCTTTCGAAAAGCAAAATCATTCAGCAGGACTGTATTTATTAATTATATTACCCGGTTCTACATTATTGTCATGTTTCACACACTTCTTTTTGTGACTTATTTCTCCTCCTGTCACCCTTGCCAATGAATGCACTGCAAAAAGTGGTGTTATATAGAAGTATTTGGATTGAAAGAAGTATAAAGCTTGATTTGTTTATCAAAAAACCATTGATATAAAAAAAGTACTGACATGTTACCTCTTTTCAGTTAAATCAGGATGGAATGACTCGTACCAGCAATAGGAAGTGCTAAAGACAAGATAAAATGTTGAATCTTAGTGTATTAATCATAAAATAGTGTTATCTTACCAGTCACATTAGTTTCCCAGGATCATTCATAGTGTAGCAGTTTATGGTCTTTTGATTAATTTGGAAGTTCTAGTAACAAAAAGAATGAAACACTCAAGACTGAAGGTCTTAATGTCACAATATGTCTTCTCAATATCCAAGATTTGATACACTATTTGTCTTGGAGAGTTGTGTTTGTGGTGTAAAGTTTAGTGGAAAAATCATATCTTCAGTGTGCTTATTTTTTGTGCCATTTTTTTCACCATGTATCCTAATTTTGGAAATATTTGGATAGGAAAATACTTCAGGATCTAAAAACAGAGACTTGCACTTCAATATTGATTCTGTTAAGGGGCAAAATCTATTTTTAAAATTTTACCATAAAATACTGCTTATACTTAGTCTGGAAGAACTACTATTAGTTTTTTTGTTAATGAAGGTAATCAGTAGATTTGGAAAATAATGGATTTTATGTGCCATTATTGTAACAATACCTATCTCCGTATTATTTTTCCATCAGTTCGTATTAGTTCCGCTGTAATATACTTAAGTTTTTCTACATGACAGAAATGTATAAATTTATGTATATATTAGTTTAATGATTTACAGATTTTTAAATGTGATTAAGTGCTTTATATTCTACTTAGCCAAATTTTTCCAAGTTAGGGGATACTCATCTCAATGTTCAGTTGGAGATTTACTCATCTTATTGTCCATTTTGAGACTGCTTAAATTTTTTTTCTTGTAAATATGGCAGGAAAAGTATGACACCTTATTTTCATACTACCCACATTTATTCATGCTTTACATTGTGGCATGTGATCCTTTTGTTTTAGGGTAATATATCACCATAATAGGCCTCCATATGTTGTCATTGGTAGCTGAATTAAAAAAAAATATATATATAGGGGGTCCAAATTTTCATATGTGATAAAGAAAATGTTAAATAGGTCTCATTAAGTCTCTTCCTATCCATCACTGCTCTTGAGATTTCCCAATACCTAACCCTCTAAGCAATGTGATAAATTGGATAAGGGAATAGGAATTATAATACTGTAGTTATTTGGTTGGAAACTGGTTTCTTTAATTTTTTAGCAATAAAATGTTGATTAATGTAGTTATATATGATGATTAATGCAGTTGCCATGTATTACAATAATTACAGTTAATTTAAGACATCACTTGAGCAAGTTCCTTATTTATTGAAACATGATTAATTATCACAAGTTTCTCATTAAATGAAATATTAATTTTGGTATAGTACTCTTAAAATTAATGCAAAATACTCTGTACAATTCATATTTCCATGCTCGCATGAGGAGGGTGTAGTTGTCAATAAACCTGTGCATTATGTAATTTTTTTAACTGGTTGTAACAATGACTGGAAGCATTATGTAACTAGTAACATTTTAGTTTTCACTGAAGGTCGTAGAGTAACAAGGTTGATTCCTGTAATGAAATCAGTAGTCCAAAATACAAGAAATGAATGTTTAAACAAACTTGGAGTAGATTTCATCTTTGCAGAACTATTTTAGAGTAATTGGTTTTTAGAACACAGTTTTTGTGGAAAATTATCAAGAAATATATATTAGTTGAGATGGTAATATAAGTAGAGTTCATATTGCAGGTTCCTCAAGTAGCTATAAATTTGATTTATTAAGTTTAACTAAATTAATTTAGAAACATTACTAGATTAAATTTTAGCAAAATGAATAAGTGTAGACTTCTCCAGTATGCTTGATGGAATATAAATTCACCTTTATCTGTATGCCCAAAAATATAGGATAATTTAAACATAGAAAAGGTTTATGAAGCCCAAAAAGGAAAAGGTGGCCAAACTGATTCAAAAGTTTACCAAGTATTTTTGTCTGCTAATTAAAATTGTAGAGGAATACTTACCACTTAGAAGAGGCATAAGGGTCTTATGTTGTAGACTCCACATTAGTTGTATCTACCTGCAACATAAATTGGAATTGAAACTTTCTGTGAACGAAAAGACTCGTTCACTCAGGAGTCCCCTTTCTGAACCTTTTCAATTTCAGCAAATGCCAACAGATCTGAAAAAAAAGGTAAATCATAAGATGTAACATAATTGCACATCCTTAAACAATTAGCATACTTTAAAAAAATAATTTAAAGAAAAGTAAAAATAGAATATAGGACAAGGAAAACTAGATATGCCATCATAAGCTTTGTTTTATTTTGATGGACCTGAAATTAAAGATTTGTCACTCCTTATGTTATATTTTACTTATTGAAATATTGAATTCAATCATTATAGTATAATTTGATATAGAAATAGAAAAACCCCATATTTTGTGAAGTACTACAGTACCCCATTTCGAACAAAACAGTACTGTAAAGCAAGCATTTAGAAATGGTAAGAAAACATGAAGCAAGGTCGTGTTGTTGACAGTAGTTCATGAACTATATTATGCCAATTTTTTAAAGACTCATGATGTATATACTGTATATAGAATGAATGAAAATTGTGAATTTATTATTTTAAAAGTGTATAGGGTCAAAATATTTATAAAATTTTAAATAATTTAGTTATTACTTTGTTTTCCATGAACATAATACTATGATAACTACTGTACAGGATTGCCTATAACATGAAAAAGTTACATACTATATTATGTCAGAAAAACAGTTTTGACAAAAAATGTAATATCAAACCAAATATGGGGAATACCAAAGGCTCATGTCAATAGTAACCCTAAATTTATATTATGAAATATTCAGGTTGTCTGCCAGATACCAGTTCTGCATTTGAAAAAAATTTCTAGAATTCTTTTTAAAAAATTCTAAATTTATATTTCCCCATGTCTTCGTTTTCCAGTTTTGATTATGTCAGCTAATGTTTTCTGTCATAGTTGCTAGACAAAATACCCTAACCAGAAGAACATAGTAGGGAAAGCTATCCTTCAGTTTACTCCCAGCTATGTGGGATTATTAGTGCGTTGTCTATCTATCAAGTGTTCTCCTACACTAGTCCCTATGATAAATTTTTATGAAGTACATTATTAATTTTTATAACTTTTGTTAACTATTTTAGTTTTCATTTCACCATTAAATAGTAGTTTAGCAAGGCCATCAGGTCTCAATTTATGCTGTCGTAAGTCTCGCTTCAAGTTTGCAGAAAAAAAAATATTTGTCGATAATTGTGTGCAGGACAGAGGTTTTCAAATCTTTGGTATCTGGCTGTTTTACAGAATTTGCCTGTAGCCAGTATACAAATTTTGCAGTTTTTCAGTAGCAGGAATTTCATCCTAAATCTTTGGAAGACAGGGTAGAAGAATGACCAATGAATATTTGTGATTATGAATTCAAAATTTTAAGTGCAATTTGCTTAGATACAGTAGTCTTCTCTTCAGCATTATGAGAAATAGAAATACTACTGTAGAAATTATATTGACCATACAAGATTTCAAATTAAGAATAGAATGTAGTTAAGATGCCGTGACTTTAAGCTTATTTGGACTCATAATCACTCTTGGAATTTGATTTTTCACCAAAGATTTACAGTACATAGATTTATAACAGTAGTTTAGATTTAGTGAATGCTTTGAAAAAACAAAATGCTCAACTCATTCATTTTCAGTAGGAGCATCCACTACTTCTCTTTTCTCATGTAGTGTATTAAGGAAATTTTATATGTATATATCAACTATTTTCTCTTCACTGGAACATAAATTATAATGTCTAGCTAGAGACAGTTTTCTCATTTGGGTTGTAAGGGTTATTTATACAGAATGGTTGTAAATGTGATAAATACTGCCTTACATGCTGTAAAAATTTGTCAAGATAAGTCACTGCCAAAACTTGGTTGGCTATACAGTTTAAAAAACTTTTCCCTCAAACTCATTCTTTGTGGAATACTGTACTAGAGGGTTACCTATTCTCAATGTTTAGTATTTACGATCAGCGAAATGTATTTTTATTTTGTGTAAGTACCAATATTTATAATGAGGCAGTGTACCATATTGTTAATGTCTTGACAGTTGTTAGAAGTATTTTTCAGCAAGTTATGTTGTAGCATTCTCTTGCCTTTTGCCATCGGGACTTGCAACATTAAGTGCTTTCACATTCTTTTGATGGCCTTATCAGCTTTATGATACAGAGCTCACTCTATGAAAATACGTATATGGTGTTGAATTTTAAAGTATAAATTTTTCTCTAATAGATGTTAACTATGCATGTATAAAATTTAATTTTACATAATGATAATTGTATATTGAATGTTACAGACTGTGCAGCAAATCCTACTTTTATGTCTTGCACATATCTGTAATTACACACATTTTCTTGGTGCCTCATGCTGTAAATGTTCTTGTGCCTGAGCTGCCTTGTTGGATCAATTTATGAAAATTTCATTTATTTATGTTATGATTTGTCTTTCTCTCCTGTTGCTTGGAGAGTATAGTGCTTCATTAAAATGGAAATGACCTTTTTAATGTATTTTCCAGGACAAATACCATATTGTAGGGTTTGTACAATACAGTAGTATCTTGGTTTACAAGCAACTTTGAATATGAGGTTACAAATTTAAATTGGATTAAGAGTGCTACATCGGTCTGCGAGCATGAATTTATCTCTGTATGGGAATATTTCATGGACAAGTACAGCGCAAACGAGACTAATGCATTGCGCAAAATTTTTAGAGTATAACGAAATAGTATGTGCCATTCTCAAATTAATACATGTTTCTGTCTTCGCGACGGTTTTTTGCTGCCCTAGAGCGAGTCGACTCATAACCTACCAGCTCACTGCTCATTGCCTATGCGCTGTCAACGAACACTAAGTAACCCATTGCACTACTGTTTATTGGATTTATGTGGTTTCTATTGTAGTACTCGAGTATTGTATTACTGTATGAACTTGCACCATTACAACTTACCGTACACTTAGCCTCTATCTACATTACTACTGTAAATTAGTTCAATAACACTAATTCAATAAAAATTAAAAGAATAAGTATCAGTACAACACCACTAATTGTTTACGAACCAAGTTCTACGCAGTAAGTCTTAAAGCATGATGCAACTCCTGAGCCATCAACTGTTTGACATGGGGTAGTGTAATGAACTTATCACACTTTATACTAAATTTTTTTTTTTTTTTTTTTACATCACAACAATATTCTGCACAAAGGGGACTGAAGCAGGAGATGCACAGTGGAGGAGAGGGAAAAGGCAGGTAGCATGCAGGGTTTAAAGGAGTGTGGTCAGTCTGAAATCATCAGGCTACCAAAGTATTTATTGCAAAACCACAAATGGGTGATTTTTTAATTAATAGGTTTCTCAGTTTTCCATATTGCGGATGACCAAACCTGTGAATATCGAGACCTGACTGTATGTTAGATAGTTGAATCTATAAATAATATAGATGCAGTGCTTACATGTGTGTGCACATGCATTCAATTTTTAACCTAGGCCCGTCGGGGACAGGCATTTTGCATAAGGGGAAATGGTCAAAATGTTTTAAAGCTTTTCAAGAAGGAAAATGAAAAATTAAAATTGTTAGGGTAATTATGATTCGAAGTCCAGAAAAAATGTTCCTTTACAGATACTACACCGGCTCAAAAGAACAACTAAAAATGTGTGTGGTTCAAAAGAACAACTAAAAAATGTATAGTGGCATCCCATCGGATGGGTGAAATGGTAGGAAGGATTATAATTTTTGCAGTGGCTATTCCACAAGACTATAACCTCTTCCCCGTGTGCTTAAGCTGGAAAGCTCTACCAAAAAGGTTGCATCAATCCAACCATACATAACTATGCTTACAATGGCACATACAGGCTTCGTCAACCAGCATGAGAAATGCGTACGCCGCTCATTATCTACTGCATGACACTAGCAGGGAGTGCTGCCCTGCAGTAACTTTTTCATCTAATTGCCGACAATTTCTTTTTCATTGTGAATTATTAATATAATTAGGTGGTTATAGATTGTTATATAATTATCATTAAAAACGAGCGTGTACTTTTAAATGTGTTTGAACACTAGTGAATTTCCTATATTTCTTATGGGAAAAATTGGTTTTGTTTACAAGAATTTTATTTTGCAAACATGATCCCAGACCAAATTAAACTCAAACTGAGGTACTACTGTATTCACAAAAATACCATTTAAATTTATTTTTCACTATAATCTAGTATTTATACACAGTCATTATAATCTGGAAATTATACGAAAGGATCTTAAAAGCAAATGTATAAATTAATTATCCTATTTCAATATACTAAAAATATTTGTTCCTAATTATATTTACATTCCAGTGTCTTAACTTTAAAAGTTTATACTAGAAGCACTTGTGTAAGAATTATAGCTTATAAACCCTAAATATTGATCCATATGCAAGGTTGAAAAAATGTAATTGATTTTTATAGATTTCTGTACAGTAATGCAAAGGCTTGATATTTGCTTGGTTGAGTTTTGTATAAAGAGGAAATTTACGCTAACTTTGTACGCCAGCTAAATAAATGGTTATGATGTGCTGGTCCCAGGACTTTATTTATGCCTTAGGTGTTATAAACTTTTCTTTGATGTCTATATCAAGTGATTGTATACAGTACAGACAATTTCCTTCTATAGTTTTATGCGCCAATTCTGGCAGTTTTTCTTTCATTTTTATAAACTTCTATACAGTACTCATTCTTCAGAAGAGTGACAAATGTTTAGGGTGATAAAAAGAATCTTACATCTTCATACTTAACCGATATTCATGTCCCCCTTTTAGTCCTCTTCAGCTATCTCAACATTGCTGCTGGTCACACCACCAACCATGCATTTTTTTATATCTTTGACCAAGCTGTTAGTGCTAGTAATCTTACAATAGCCAACAACAGTCCATTCTTTTCAAGTTAGGTTAGGTTAGTTAACTCATAAGGGGTTGTGCCATCAGCATACCTCCTGTTGTGCTCTGTAGGTTTTTAGTAATGTAATTTTGCCACTTTAGCCCCAACTGTACATTTTTTGCCTCTTTACCTGTTCCCGTTTCTTTCTTCTTCCTTGCTGTCTAAGCTCTTTCAAGATTTACTAAATAGTGCAACTGCAGATTTTCCCCTCTAATTCATCTCTATGATAAATGGACTTATTAGACTGCTTATTTCTTATTTCCTCTCCTTTTTTTAGAGGTACCCCCAAGAAGATAACAACTAGGCCTTGAGTCATAGGTAAGTTGGAATAATTCCTATCTGAATACAAATCATTGTTCTTCACAGAGGAGTTTAATAACAGCGAAGGCTGAAAATACGGCAGTTAAACTTTTAATAAGGTGTAAATAACTGGCAGGGCAGTTACCCTTTCTGTTGCAGTGTGTACTGCCACCTTTCCAGCTCACTCTAACCTCAATTAAATTTCAGCCATCATAGAACTTTTTCCTCTTGGCTGGGAATTTTTGGCAGTTAATGCTTTCTGCATTAACTTTTTCTTTTTCTTCCAGCTGTGTGTATGTTTGCCGATTGTGTGAACATACAGATTAGTTTTAGTATCCCGCCCAAGCCATGCAGGACCTTCATGAGGAACGTCGAGGTGGATCCTCACTGGTCATGCTGCAGGTGCATATGCTTAGAGGCCTGAGTGTAGGAAGTGGCCACCCTTCCACAAGAAGGCCAAAAGGGATTCTTCTTCGGGAACTCTCCCTTCGTACTCTTCTCTTTTGTCTTCCTCCAGAGGGCGGTCAGGTAAGAGTGATAGGCAATTGACATTTGTAGAAGCTCAAGGGTAGGCTTCTTCCTCTGGGTGGTTCCCCTAATACTTTTGTTTTGCAAAGGAGTGACGCCCTTCGGCTACTGTGTCCTTCATTGGGCATTCCAGGCTTCTTTTCAGAGAGTACTTCTAACACTTTGTGGAGGAGAAAATTTGGCAGGACATTGCCACGATGCTGTCTTCTCTGCAGGCTACTCTTGATCCTGTCAGCACTGCCTCAAGTCGTCACCCACCGGAGTCTCGGTCTCCTCAGTTGACTTCTACTTTTCCTTACTCATTGTTGCCCAGTAGATCCTCGCAGCTCCTCTGTGCCTTTCAATATGGCTGTCTCTGCCGGGGTGTGATCCTTCCTTGGAGGAGGAGGATCCTGGATCTTTCTCTTGTAGAGGATTCGTTCTCTATGAGACCTTCTAGAATCTAGATCTATGAGACCTAGAATCTAGATCTATGAGACTCTTACCCATCCTCCTCTAGACCTTCTTTGCTTGCAAGACCTTCAGGTCGTAATACTTAGCCTGCTAGCACTTTTACATGTGCATACGCAAGGGGAATTCTTCCTCTAGTAGTCCCTTGTGTGGTTTGAAGCGGTAAGAGTTATGCTCTTCTGACACTCCAGTGGCATCCTGTTGCACCCTAACCTCTTCTTAGATCTTTGCTTGGCCCCGCAGACGACACCAGCACTCCAGGTTGCCCTTGAGGAGTACCTTGCCCTGGAGGAGGATTTGCAGTCTTCTTCGTCATCACAACCAGCGCTTGTCTTTCCGCTCCAGGTGCTCTCCTCCCTCTTGCTCTTGGAGATCTTCTTGCTATGCTCATCCTTCACCTTTGCATTGTAGGTGCTCTTCTCCTCGGCGCTCCAGATTGGATTGTTCACCTTCGCGAGCTAGTCGGAATTCACCCTCGTGTTCCAGGCACCCTTCACCATCTCTCTCCTAATGTGCCTCGCCCTCATGCTCGTCCTCGTCTTCGCTTGCTTATCAGTCGACTTTGTCCAACTGAACTACTCTTGCATTCAGTCGCCTAGCTCCAGCATTTCGTCACTGAGACCATTGGTCAGACAATGCCCTTCCCCTAAATATCACTGTTCAGGGGAAATGGATCCCTCACCTACAAGAGGGAGAGAAGGTACAGGTAAGCTGGCCCCTAACCCTGCTTCTCCAGACCTTTCAGATCGATCTCTACCTTGTCAACTCACTTTGGTCATCGAAAACCTAACTTTACGCAGCACCATTTGTTTGCAAGACACTCTATATCCTTCTTACCCCATCTATGCATATCCAGTTTCTTTCCTTCTGCCAGACACCTCAAAGGCTAGGCCTTGTTCCAGGAAGCATCTTTGGAAATGGGTCCCTATTACACCACCCCGAGGGGATGCAAGACCTCGCATGCATAGGGGTTATTTATTCCCAAACCCAGACTAGAACTCCAGTGGGCTACTCTTGCAAAGGATGTATTAAAAAAGATAAGGGACCAGGTTAGGTTTCCAGATAAAGGGAATATCTAACATTGTCAAGCTGCTTCTAACCTGATTCCTACCCCATGCCTAAGCAAAGGAAGTACAGTATTACAGTGTGTTTGACGCTAATCCATATCCTCTTTCCCTAGATCCCCCTGTAGCAAAGCTGATCCCGAGTTTTTCTTCCGACAGGCTCTCCTCAATTTATGTGTCCTTCGCCAGGCAGAGGCTTCCATCATGGAGTCAACCACAATGAATGCTCTACAGGCTACTCCCTAGATCGACAACTGGTCAGGTACAGTTGGCTACCTGGCCAGCAGGGAGGATCTATTGAACCCAAAGAAGAAGGCCCTGAAGAACATCATCCTTTCAGGAGCCAAGGCAGTGGAATATCTAATGCTGACATCCCAATGGGCAAATTTGGTTCAACACCCCAAGATGCAGTCCCCACCAGATTCCACAAGAGGTTAAGGAAGCAGGAGTACATGAACCCGAGGAATGCATCATTACCGCACCCGTCTTTTTCCACAGGATGAGATTTCTGCAGCAACAGAGAACCAGTGGAAGGAAATGGAGGAACTCAGTGATGCAGTGGGCCATTTCGTTTTCACAGCCCCAACCCTCTACCCTAAGTACAGCCAGACTACCATCTCACGGCCCTACTCCTGGTAAATCCTCAACAAAGGCATCCAAGATACAATCCATCTTAAAGCCTGCTCAACCTTTTCAGCCCAGACAGGGTCAAGGCCAACCTATGGAGAGAACCAGCATTAGGCTTTCCCCCACCTCTCAACCAATGGTGGAATGCCTTCAGAGGAATTAGAGGAATAAGGAGATAAAGAAGATCGAAAAGGATGCTCTCCAGAGGGTCAACGACTGGTCCCTCGGCTTCTAAAATAGACACTTTCTTATCGAGAAGGCATCAGGAGGCTGGAGACCTGTTATTGACATCTTGGCTCTGAACTTGTTCATCTAGCAGACCAAGTTCAAGATGGAGACAGTGACCACAGTTGTTCATGCCATCAGACCAGGAAACTTTATGATCCTTCTGAATCTGAAAGACACCTACTTTCAGATCCTGATACATCCATCCAGCATCCAGGAAGTTCCTGCATGTGGTACAGTAGTAGACCATCAAGTGTACCAGTTCAAGGTCCTCTCTTTTGGTCTGTTGATAGTCCTGCAGGTCTTTATGAGTCTTCGAACTGGTATCGTCTTAGGTCTACAACATCGGGATTTGTCTGCTACATTACTTGGACAGCTGGCTGATGCTCGCAGACTTAGTAGAGACTCTTCTGGATCACTGAGACAGACTTCTCATGTCTTGTCAAGATCTGCGGATCGTGATTAACTTGGAAAAATCTGTCCTATTCCTATCTCCAACTCGGGTTCTCGTCTACTTGGGGATCAGGATAGATTCGTGCCTGGGGAAAATCTTCACATAAGAAGACGGTATTTCTCGTCCGCTTCATACTGCCCTCCCTTTCATCCAAAAGCCACTTCTTCCAGCTTGACAATAGCATGGTGTTTTTGGGACATCTAGCTTCAGTAGAATGCTTAGTTCCTTTGGGGGTTAGAAATTGTATGAGAAATATGCAATGAGACCTGACGTCATCTTAATCCCAGCATCTGGATGGTTCCTGGAAGTAGATCTAGGTGACACCACACTCCAGGGAGGATCTTTCCTGGTGGTTAGGTTGGTCGAATCTCGGAAAAGGGTGGCCAATAGCAGTAGTTCTCTGGAATTCAGGCTTCGTGGAAGCTTCCATCAAAGGTTGTTTGGTGCTCACCACAGCCAGCAGTTAGCGTCAGGAAGGTTGTCTGAGCTATATCGTCTAGAGCATATCATTTATCTAGAGCTGAAGGCAGTTAAGTTACCAGTACAACATTTTCATCATATGGTGTTGATGAGCAACACCACCATCGTAGTGTCTTGTATCTACAAACAGGGAGGCACAGTTTCCCATCAGCTGTGCCAGCTGACAGTAGAAACTCCTCAGTGGGCAGAGGACAACACTATCTTCCTCTCAACCCATTTCAATCCAAGCAGGAGGAACATCATAGTGGATCAGCTGAGCAGGAGGACTCAGATCATTGGTGGAGAATGGTCTTTGAGTCCTCAAATAGCAACCAGGGTAAGGACTGTGTGGTTCTCCGAGCCTCGACCTTTTGGCTACCTCCATCAACCTAAAGCTTCCTGCGTACTGCTCTCCAGTCCTAGATCCTGCAGCGGCGTTCGAAGATGCACTAAAACAACCGTGGACAGGTTAGACTCCTACAGCGTTTCTGCCTTTCTGTCTTCTAAGAAGAGTTCTCAACAAGGTGAGGGAAACTCCAAATCTCTCCATAACCCAGCTAGCCCTGATAAGGGCATACTGGGTCTGGTTTTCAGATCTCAGACAGCGACTAGTGGAGATCCCAAGGGAGCTGCTTCCGTGCCTTCCACATCTGAAGCAGCTTCCGTGCCTTCCACATCTGAAGCAGCTTCATGCCATTATATTCCATAACAGTACAATCTCTGTGGCTTCACGCATGGAGGTTATCCAGCATCTCTTCTCTAAGAGAATTTTCTTTACGAGACTGCTTAACAGATGTTTGGATACCTCCAAAAATCCTTGGCTTCAGTCTACTAAGCCAAGTGGGCTGTCTTCTGCGGTTGGTGTCGTGGAGGGAGTATCCATCCGCTTGAACCCTCTGCCTGTAATTGCGGATTTCTTGTTTTACCTCCATAAGGAGAAACTCTGCTCCATTTCTACGGTAAAAGGCTATCGCTCAGTCTTGAGCCATGTCTTTAGACTTAATGGGGTAGATTTTTCTTCTGAGATCTCTTTGATCATACAGAGCTTTGGGCAGTCTTGCCCTCCACTCGAGGTTAGTCTGCCAGCTTGGAACGTTGATCGAGTTCAGAGTTCTTTGAAGAGGGTGCTTGTTGGACAGAAACCTTACCCTGAAGATGATATTTGTTCTCACCTTGGTGTCTACCAAGTGGGTAAGTCAACTGAACAGGCTATCCTTTGACATTACCCACTCAAAAGAGGTGGAGGGTGGTATCTCTGAGCTTTGTCCCCGAGTTCATTGCTAAGACCCAGAATCCTGCTTCTTCAGACCCAAGGTTTTCTTCATCTAGGTTGACTAGTCTTCGGGAAGTAACTGATGATCCTGATCAGCTCCTATGTCCTGTTAACGCATTAAAGAGTTACCTTAACTGTCCTTGTCAAGAGTGCAAGTAGCAGGATCACATTCGAACAGCTTGAGCATAGCAAATTTCTCTGACCAGAGAATTTACATTATCCAGAGCCCCTCTCAACCATACTCTGACTAAGGCAGTTCAAATGCAGGCTTTTATCCTTCAGTGGTGCTAAAGCTGTCATAGATGTCATAGGGCCCTTGATAGTGGCCAAGGTTGCCTCTCCAAGATAATTTTACTCTCGTTTGAGAGCCAATATCTTCATGAACATGGGCTCCATCTCGGGCGAGTATCCAGCATGGGGTGTCGAAGGGTCGATGAAGTTCCAAGACTCCTACCTCAAGAGAGGTCCCAAAATGTTCCATAGGTAGATCGAACTGCTTCATGTACTCCTGTTCTACTCTAAAACAGAACCAGGATGGTAGCTCGACCAAGCGGAGACACCAGCCTCAAGGTTTGACTCCTCCATCTTGGGTGAACTACTGAAGGCTAACTTAAAAAAAAATAGAGGTCAATCAGTATATGGGTGCATCCCTGGAGAGCCTGTTGCTTAATGCCAAGTCTCTGGTAACTGGTACCTTGCTGTGTTTTGACAATGCTCGTACATGATATCTGAATGATCATGCAATGTACCACAACTCGAACCATTGTTACGACTTCAGAAGATCTATATCCCATTGTGTAGGTAGGTCCATAGTAATTGATAATAGGAAGGTCTCCAAAAGTTTAGCTGTTTCATGGAGTAAGAAGATCTCTGTGCACTCGAAGATCCACAATTGATGAAGAGCAATGGGAAGAGGTAGGTGAACAATACCTTGACTTATACATAGCGATTGCTAAAAGCATAGCTATTAAGTGTCACTCTGGAACTTGCCATCCTGTCAGATGGTGTCTTTGCACTGGACAAACAATCATGTGCAGAAAGATCATGAGGTGACCGAACCTATAGTGATTGTACGCTTTGAGATCTTGCATGGGAAGAACTACTGTAGTGCGGAGAAATCTGGATTGTGAAACTCTGGGGATCATGCGCTAGTCTTGGTAACGACGATTGTCCCTTCTCTGTTTGTGCAGTATGTCTGAAGTACTGTATCATGTTTCCTCTGCTGGTCTGTTATCCTAGGTGAAGTGGTTTCCTTTGACCTGTCTGATAAGGATGAGTGAGGTTAGTGGCCTTTATCTTGACAAACATAGCATGCACTTGTTCCCTTATGGGGCCGAGTACTAGTATCAAGATCATAAGCGGCACCTGTACCTTGTACAGTACTACCTCACCTAAATGAGATAGACAGGTGGTTAAGTAGTCTCTCTCATGAGTGCATGAAGGGAGGTCCGGCAAAGCCTCACAAGGCTTTGTACAATCTGTCTTCACCTTTAGCGCAGGTGGGGCAGTGTTCGATGTCTTAGCAGCGGAGGGTGAGGTCGAAGATGCAGTAATATCCCGACCTGTGCTATTTATTGGTTCCACGAGACCCAACATAGGGCCATTTTCAATGTGCTGTAGGTCGGATTTTCGTCTTATAAAATGACTTCTTTTCCTATACACAAATACCACGAAAAAGTATATATAATCTGGTATTATAATATAAAAACCAGATACCTACATTAATAATCTTCCATGTGAAGAGCAATACAGTGCTAACACAAATTTTATTCTTCCATTTAACATTTAAAGATGACCAACGTAAGCTGAACCGACATACAGGGTACCACTGTACGGAGAAGGAAAGGAGGACCCATACATTTCTTGCCCTTTCCAGACTTCGAATTTGAAGATTTCCTTGCTGGCAGCAATGAAACCACTGGAGGAGAGAATCGAGGATCTTCTTCCACAGCAGGAAAGGATTCGTCGATGATCGTCACATTTAAAGTTCCTTCCATACAGTAGGTGAAACAGCAGAAGAGAGGGTACAGCAGCAGAAGTACTGGGGGTCCTTCAGTAGCTTCTTTGTAGATTGATTGCCATTGAGGCTCGAGGGGGCCAAATCCATGAAATCTTCGTTGTGGGTTGCCACAAAGGTAGGTGTACTGTACTAAGAGGAGGAGGCAGGGGGTTATCCCCTTCACTAGAAGGTCATACCCCTACCTCATTGAGCATGTCCAGAAGGCAGGTTAAGGTCTCCCTTCTTTGGTTTTACTCCAGAGGTGGTCTAAGAAGGTGTAGAGCAGTTCGAGTACTGGAAAGCTTCTTGCTAGAGCTTGACCCGAGACAGCTTGAGCATAGTCGCCTCTATCTGAAGTCTCTCTTAGACTACTACCTCCTGCTCTGACCATACAGTACTCAGACCACTGCAATGGAGGCCACTACCTATACTCATCACAGGGAGATTAGTGCGAGCAGTCATGCCCCATGCTCATGTGCTAAAGGGAGAAAACTGTAGTTGCACGATGATGTAGTAGAAGGCTAAAAATCCCTAAAGTAATATCTACAGTTTGTGATAAACTGTGGTAAGAGTTTAAATTTGAATCAGACACTCATGTTGCTGCACAAGTCCAATCAACTTTTCAGTCTCATCATGAAAATGGGAGATTTTCTTCAGGCATTATCCTGGAAGCAGAGCCCGAGTGTAGCAACTAGGGAATAGATGGTCAGTCACTCACAGTTAATATCATCCAATCAATACATGGTTTTGACATGGTGTCTTGCGTTAGTACCTTGCATAATTTTCGGATAGCCACTGGGCTGTAGAGATATCACAGTATAGTACTATACAGTAATAGCATTCTACCATCTGTTTCAATGCAGTTTGAGTTTTCGATGGCTACGAGAAGAGATAGATTTATTCCGTAATGCAAACAAATAAAGCTACTGAGAAGCCAACCATACAACAATGTACAGTAGTATATTTCCATTAGTTCTATTTATTTTTGCTTCTACTGCTACCCTATAAATGGAATCCTAGCTTTACACACAAACTCTCACTAAGCATCAGTTCAGCCATAACCTCATTCCAATGTATCATGCATAACTAACCTTTCATGTCATACTGCAATTTTTAGTAAACTAAAATATTGTAGTAGAAAACCTATTCAATTTCTTTGAGGGATAAAGAATCTCAATTCTTCTATCACGTCATCCATTATTTCCATACTTTCAAGGGCTTGATCGAATTAAGATTCCCCCAAATCAGTAAAACCACATTTGTTTAGTATCCTTAAAGATCCATTTTTGCCATTACTATTACTGTACAAGGTTTCAGAGAACCTGATAAAACCTGCAAACCACTTCAAATCATTAACCCAAAAATTGTACAATGGTTCAGAGAACCTGATAAAACCTGCAAACCACTTCAAATCATTAACCCAAAAATTGTACAATGGTTCTATGAAAAGTTTTCTCGGTTACTAAGTACAATAAGGTCTTCCTGCTTCTATTTACATGAACTAGTAGAAGCGATATACCTTGATAACAGCCCCACTTACATCAGACTAGTACAATCTCATATTGAGCACAAAGAGCATTAGTTGTTCCCATTGACTTTTACATAAAACAATCTCACAGTAGTAAAAAAAAAAGAAACAACAACATACGATACAGTAGAAAAAAACATATATGATACAGAACACCAAGGTTGAACTTATTTATACAAGATAAGAGTTTTAAAAAATCAAATCAGTGATAGGGGAGATAAGGGTTACATGAAGTAAAAATGACTGTAGCCTACACAGAACTGTTCAATCTAAGGCTGAAGTAGAGAATATGAATGGATGAAAGTAAAGAGAAATTCTAAGGACATTTTCCATTGGAAACGGGCAGTCAGTATTCCATTTCTGCAAAATTGTATTTTAGAATAAAAAAAGTAAGAGGAGCTAGTTTCCATCAGTTAACGAGAAGTTTTCTTAAAAATAACGTAAATGCATGGTCTAAAATCTAAAAGAAAAGGCAACTAGAGAGAGAGAGAGAGAGAGAGAGAGAGAGAGAGAGAGAGAGAGAGAGAGAGAGAGAGAGAGAGAGAGAGAGAGAAGTGATGGGAGGCTGAGATGAAACAGGAGTTACTTTCAAATACCGGCAAATAAAATGTTGTAGCATATACTGTATGGCAAAACATTATGAAAACATCTCTAACTTTCATCATATCCACTGATGCCAAAGCGATTTATTTAAAAAATGTAAACTAATGAACGATAGAGGTGAGGGAGAGTGACAATGCCATAAAAGAACAATATCCTAGAGACTGACCATACGTACATATGATTAGTGCCCAAGCCCCTATCCACCCAATCTAGGGCCAGAAAGGGCCAAGGCAATGGCTGCTGATGACTTGGCAGTAGACCCATAGGCTTCCACTAATTCCACATCTTTAGCTCACAAAGATGGTTAGGTTGCAGAGAGAGAACAAGTAAGGGTTATGGACAAACCTCTAGAGTTTGTTAATAAATATATGTACTTAAGACAGACATTATGAGTTTCCCCAAGACAAGAGACCGAAATTAAAAGAAGGATAACCATGGGGTGGAGAGCTTTTGGTAAACAAAATAAGATCATGAAATGTTAAATGTCACTTCTCTAAAAAGAAAATCATTTAATGAGATGATCCTACTAGTATAAACTTATGCATCAGAAACTTGACCCCTTACTAAAGCCTTAGAATATAAGCTAGGTAGTAGGTTGGCCAGGGCACCAGCCACCCGTTGAGATACCACCACTAGAGTGTTATTGGATCCTTTGACTGGCCAGACAGTAATACATTGGATTCCTCTCTCTGGTTATGGCTTATTTTTTCTTTGCCTACACATACACAGAACAGTCTGGCCTATTCTTTACATATTCTCGTCCTTCCTCATACACCTGACAACAATAAAATACTAAACACTTCTTCACCCAAGGGGTTAATTACTGTACTGCAATTGTTCAGTGTGCTTTCCTCTTTGTAAGGGTAGAAGAGACTCTTTAGCTATGGTAAGCAGCTCTTCTAGGAGAAGGACACTCCAAAATTAAACCATTGTTCTCTAGTCTTGGGTAGTGCCATAGCCTCTGTACCATGGTCTTCCACTGTCTTGGGTTAGAGTTCTCTTGCTTAAAGGTACACTCGGGCACACTTTTGTATCTTATTTTTTTCTTCCTCTTTGTTTTTTTGAAATGGTGTGTTGGGCAGGCTTAATAGAAGGGCCATGGATGTCTGGTGGTTTATCAAGAGTCGTCTTTTCCTTTTCTGATTCTTTTTCTTCTCGAAACCATCCTTACTGTCCTCCCTTCAGTTGAAGTGGCTATCCTGGAGGGTATTTAGCCTTGCATGGTGTACCGGCTCCTCCATGTTGATAAGTTTTTCCCACTTTTTACTATAGTCTATGGTTTCATCAATAACTTTATTAATAATTCTGTACATAATGTTTTTGTTATAATTCTTGTTAATCTAGTTTTTCAGTATGATGTCTTTTTTTTATTTCTATTAATTCTTATGCTGTCTGGAGACAATGAGTGAAATCCGGGACCAGTACGTCCTAGATTTCGTCAATGTCGTCTTCTGTATTGCAACATTCATGGTCTTCATGCAAATATTCAAGACCTTACAGTTGCGTCCAGACAGTATGATATTCTTTTGTGCTCATAAACTTTGGTTTCTAATATGAGGCACTCATCTGAGCTCCTTATAACTGGTTTTAAGAAACCAATAATGTTGAAACGTGATGCCATCACTAGGGCCAGGGGAATGGCGATGTATATTAGGACTGAGTACCCTGCTTCTCATAAGTCCTGCTATCAATGTGGATGTCATGAGATTCCGGTAATAAAAGTTTGTGGCAGGCATAACAACTTTTATTTGAGTTCGATCTACCGGAATCCAGACTTGGATGATTCTATCTTCAATTGCCTTCTTACCATTATGGCTAATATACAAGATGATAGAAAGGCTTCTTTTGTCTTTGTTGGTGATTTTTATAACTAGTAAGGTTAGTTCTCCAGTCGGGACATCTGATCATGCCTTGATTTCATTAGTAGTGAAGACTGAGCAGCCTGTCCCTGATATAACATACTCTTGTAAAATTTATATGAAATCCCAAGCAGACTGGAATGGGATTTTGCATGATCTTCTGTGCTTGAATTGGTCACAATTTTATAGTAGTGTAGATCCTGTTGTCCCTTTGAATGAGAATCTAGTCAACATAATTGATAGACGTATCCCTTCTCGTGTGCTAAGGTACCGAGTGAAGGCCAAACCGTGGGTCAAACATGATTGTAGACGTGCTTATTTGGAGAAGCAGGAGGCCTATCATCTTTGGAAGGGTAACAGATCAGATTTGACCTGGAATAACTATACTCAGCTTCGAGCTTTTGCTCAGAGAGTTTATGTCTCAACTGAAAAGGAATACAATTTAACCATAAAAGAAACCCTTTCTGGTACAACTCAAGAACATAAATGGTGGTCTACCCTTAAATCTGCACTCTTTGGTGTTGATGCAACAGTTCCTCCTTTACTTAAACCAGATGGCTCAGTCATTCACTGTCCAAAGGAAAAGGAAACCGTTTTGGCTGATGTTTTTGACAGTAAACAGAGTAATGAAAACCTTGAACTTCCTCATTCCTGTTTTCCTGAGGCTAAACTAACTGGTTTAGCTTTTCGATCTCGTGAAATTATAGCTCTGTTGATGGACCTTGATGCTTATGGAGGTGTAGACCTAAATGGTATTTTTCCTTTGTTTTTTATAAAGACAGCAGATTTCTTAGCTCCAAAGTTATCTGTTATTTTGCGCAAGTTAGCAAGAAGAGGAGCTGTTAGCACTTGTTGGAGAATTGGTAATGTTACTCCTCTATGTAAATGTGTTTGTGGTACCTCAAGTCCCACTGATTACCGCCCAATTTCCATAACTCCCATATTATCTAAAGTTTTTGAACGTCTTCTGGCAAAACGTCTTAATAGGTTTGCTGAAGGTGAACGTCTTCTGGCAAAACGTCTTAATAGGTTTGCTGAAGGTAAACATCTATTCCCTAGTTTGCAATTTGGTTTTCGTAAAGGCCTTGGAGCATGTGATGCCCTTCTTACAATCTCCAATGCTGTACAGAAATCCGCTGATTGTGGTCAGGAAGTTCGTATGATTGGCCTTGATTTTAGTGCTGCCTTTGACCGTGTTAATCATGAGGCCCTTGTTTTCAAACTCAAACAGTTGGGAGTGGGTGGGTCATTTCTT
>NC_090727.1:142247873-142255373 GCF_036898095.1 Palaemon carinicauda | reverse complement strand
TATATACTGTATATATATATATACTGTATATATATATACTGTATATACATATATATATATATATATTATATATATATATATATTATATATATATATATATATATATATATATATATTATATATATATATATATATTATATAAATATATTATATATATATATATATATATATATATATATATATATATATTTATATATATATAATATATATTATATATATATATATACAGTGTATATATATATATATATATATATATATATATATATATACACTGTATATATATATATTATATATATATTTATATATATATATATATATATATATATATATATATATATATATATATATATATGTGTTGTGTGTGTGTGTGTGTTGTGCGTTTGTGTGTGTGTATACAGTAATACATCCTATCTTAAAGTTATCCAGCAACTAATCACGCAGCTTAAACTAATATTTAGAGTAAGTAACTTCTTTAGAAAATAAACTAAGAACAACACAATATTTCACCCCCAGAATTCCAAATTCCAACTAAACTATGCGACATTCAAGAAACCAATCATATGTCAGTCTTGAGGGTAGGCCTATTGATAGAAGTCAACGCAGAGCACACTTAGTGGGAACTACTTCCCTGGAAATTTCGAATTACAAGATTTCACGTTTTTACGTGTGAAGGCCATGAAAAGCATAAGAAAGAGTAGATGAGAGAAGGAATAAACAGTTTTCCAACTAACCCTCGTAGCAGATATCTCCTAACAAAAAAAAATTATAGCTAATTCAGTAAAAGAACTGCACATCCAAATCGTGGGAAATAAGACGTAACATTCACCGGAAATTCAAAAGCAGATGACAATTAAAACCTATGCTCGGTTGCACATAGATTCTACAAGGAGACATCAGTTATCAGTTTTTTTATTCGAGCAATTTTGGTTTAATTTCTCTTAGTTAACTTCGAGAAAAAATGTCTTTTCGCTTTTTTATTTGTAAGCCTCCAGGGCTTTCAACAGATGGTCAGAACGGGCGGATGTGGAGGGGTCTGATGCGAGCAGCAATGAGATACAAGTCACAGAACTAATAGAATGAACCTCTGAATTCCTATTATAAGATTTCATTAGTGGCACTTCCTTACGCCTATTCTAAGTTCTGTCCTAACTGATATACGAGAGTTATCATTCTAGCTTTAAAATACTCTACAGGATAATAATTACGTATCTCCAAGCCTTCTTTATCACACAGATTCTTTTAGGGCATTTAATGTCCAAATACTTATTCTTTTATTTATAAAATTAACTTAAAAAGATTAACTTCCCGGGTTTCAAGAACAGACTGATGCGTCCGAACTCTTCTGTTATCTTATCATCCTACGAGATTAAAGTCACTCCCACTGCTCTTCATTATCATCTCACTCGATTAGTTAAAATTTTACTTTCACTGATAAATTACTTCAGTACTATGAGTAACATACCAAAATCGCGAGCATAGAAATTGGTATATATTTTAGCCAAATAATGAAACATGCGTGCATATATAATTCACAGCACTAAATGCCGGTTTCATATAAGTTTCGCATATGGCAATGTTAAAGGGTAAGAGGCTTTTCAGTTGCAAAGAAGCACAAAGCACAATAACGCATTGCAATCATTAGCTAGTAGAATATTGGGGTTAAATTACAGTGTTGAGAACAAAATGGTACAGAAAATATGGATATTCAATAATCATTACTAATAAAAAAGGGTGTTAAGATGTTTTGGTTTGTATTTTATGAGTTTTTTATGAATCAGACTACGAATAAAAAATAGCCCCTTTAAATAAAAAAAGGAAATTTCACTTACCTTTTAAAAGGTTTACCTTGTAAATTGAACTACAAATACACCTGTTTCTTGTTTTTTTTTCCAGACTTCACCATCCGTCGACCCCGTGAGACTACGCCGCCATCATGCCCGAATACAAGCTGATCTACTTCAACCTGAGGGGAAGAGCCGAGCTCACCAGGTGGATCTTCGCCTACGCCGGCATCCCCATACACGGACGAACGCATCGAAAAGGAAGATTGGCCTGCAATGAAGAGCAGTAAGTGTTATTCAGCAGCAAATAAAAAATAAATGTAATTGCTAGGTTGCTTTAGGGAGAGTTCTTATAAATATTTTTCGCATTTGTAAACAGTTTCTCAATGGTTTTTAAGTTCCCTATTCTCCCTAAGAAGGTCTTTTCCTCCTACTGAGACTAAACTTTATAGGTTTTCAAATTTTCATGGGAATATTTATAATAGCTCTTATTAATTAGTTCACTAAGTAACATTGATCACACATGAACAAAGTCCTTTGGAATCTATGCGCACCATGATAAGGATATAGAAATATTAAACTTTTCATCCAGGGAGCCATGCAACTTCATATGTGAAGACACCAATCGTTTTGAATCTTAAAAATTACCAACGATTTTTAAAAAATCTACTCTGAATAAGGATAAGTAACCATGGAAGGTTTTCATACGTAAAATCTTTAATCCAAAAATGACATAACTAACAGAATTTCCCTTTTTGTCCCTCCAGCCATTCCCTTCGGCAAACTGCCCTGTCTCATGATCGACGGCAAACCTCTACCCCAGTCTAGTGCGATTGCCGTTACGTGGCCAAAGAAGCAGGACTTGTGCCCGAAGACAACTTGCTCGCTGCCTACTGTGATGCTGTTGTGGATACGCTGAATGACATCGCCCAGGAGCTTTTCAAACTCCAGTAAGTTCGAGAGAGAGAGAGAGAGAGAGAGAGAGAGAGAGAGAGAGAGAGGAGAGAGAGAGGAGAGAGAGAGAGAGAGATTTCTAGGCCCTTTCTTTTCGTGAGGTTGGAACGGGTAAAGTTTTGGAATAGTTGGATAAAATAGAGAGAGAGAGAGAGAGAGAGAGAGAGAGGAGAGAGAGAGAGAGAGGAGAGAGAGAGGGAGAGAGAGAGATTTCTAGGCCCTTTCTTTTCGAGAGGTTGGAACGGGGTAAAGTTTGGAATACTTTGATAAAACGAGAGAGAGAGAGAGAGAGAGAGAGAGAGGAGAGAGAGAGAGAGAGAGAGAGAGAGAGAGAGAGAGAGAGAGAGTTATGCTAAATAAATCAATACCAAATATGCAAATCCATTCACTAAACTGTTTCGTTTTTTACCAGCATGATGACAGACGAGGCCGAGAGGAAGAAGCAATATGCCGAACTCAACAAAAGACCTTGGCACCCGCGTTATCTTACATCAATAAGAAGCTGGAGGAAAAGGATTGGATTGTTTCAGGCAAGGTAATTGGCTAGTGAATCTAGAGCACAGTTAGCCGTCATATTCAACAGGATTTTACTCCTGAATATTCCTGTGTATCCTTGACTTTACAATTTTAATCTTTTTGGTTGGAGATGTAGCACGCCATAAAAATATACTGTCTATTCAAATGTGTGTGTATATTAAAATATATATATATATATATATATATATATATATATATATATATATATATATATAGAGAGAGAGAGAGAGAGGAGAGAGAGAGAGAGAGAGAGAGAGAGAGAGAGAGAGAGAGAGAGAGAGAGAGAGAGAGACGCTTCAAATGTCAAGTCTAACTTTTATCCCATATTGATCTGCTTTCTTTATTAGAATCCTAGTGCTTATGGCATTAAGAACCGTGAAAAAAAAAAAAAAAAAAAAAAAAAAAAAAAAAAAAAAAAAAAAAAAAAACCTACCATTACATTACCCTGCTAGCAATAATTGTCCCAAATAATTCTATCACTTTCGTAGCTCTACGACATTAATTCAATATCGAAGTACGGTAAGTGTTAATTTCCATTTCTAAACATTACATCAGTTATATTTTACAATGCATTGCTTTAGACGCACTGGCGGCTTTAAAATCCCCTACAGACCTTCCTTCATTAAACAAGTCTTCTTTTCTCTCCCTGCAGATCACGTGGGCTGACATCGCAATGGGGGTCATTTAGGCGGCATTGCGCAGAGGAAGGGAGACCTCTTGAAACCTTACCCAAAGCTGGAGTCCCACGTCCAAAAAGTCCGATCTCTTCCCAAGATCCAAGAATGGATCGAGAAAGCACCAAAAACCGATATGTAGTCGATCAACATTCTTGTCTCCCGCTATGTATGTGAGAGACCCTACGACATAGCTTTACTCATAAGTACAATAAAGTAATACGATCAAATGTTTGACTCATTTCATGCCTCAGAAATCCTGGACTGAAGTGTGACCTAATTAGCAGAGGATACTCCTGTTTACTTTGTCATATGCAGCGTTGAAAATATCGGGTTCAAACGAAAAATATAAATTCTAGAATTGGGTTTATTGCATAACAAATGTATAACACATATGTATAATACCCTTACTTGAGGGTACACTCGGGCACCCTATTCTATCTTATTTCTCTTCCTCTTGTTTTGTTAAAGTTTTTATAGTTTATATAAGATATTCAATTTAATATTGTTACTTTTCTTAAAATATTTTATTTTTCCTTTTTTCCTTTCCTCACTGGGCTATTTTCCCTGTTGGAGCCCCTGGGCTTATAGCATATAATATATATATATATATATATATATATATATATATATATATATATAATATATATATATATATATATATATATATATATATATATATATATATTTATTTACACAACAAACCTATATAAAAATACAGAACGCTACGAAAAAAAAACCTCATAAAAACACATACACAAAAGATATGGACATATACCAATACACGAAACATCCACGCATACATAAAACACGCATATAACACGTTCACTATATATACACAACATACTAACACAATAAAGCCTACAAAACACACACACAAGACTAATCCTATACACACAAACTTACAAAGGCTATATATTCACAATACACAAGCACACATACAGGAAAACATATGCACATATGCGGAAAATACATTCGTATACACAAATCACACGCATTCCTACACATACAAAAATAAATTCACATATACAAAGTACACACGTGTGGTTATACACATACATATGTATATACACATCCAAAATACTTTTAAATAAATACATAAATGCTAGAGAGAGAGAGAGAGAGAGAGAGAGAGAGAGAGAGAGAGAGAGAGATTATAAATTTTATATCGTTGTTCATCCCACTCCATTCGGGTACTCATTATGATAAAGTCTCGTAACATCATAGCCTGACATATCCCCTATACATTCAGTGTCTCGTGTACCGTCATATACAGTAATTGCTATACGACATTGGTGCTAGTTGTAAATGTTAAATCTAAGGTCACTAATTTTGTAAAAATCGCTTTATTATGTCGGTAATTATTAAGATTATTAGGATCCCCAAAACCACAATTAATAAAGTTATGGCAAGGATCTCTCTCTCTCTCTCTCTCTCATCTCTCTCCTCTCTCTCTCTCTCTCTCTCTCCCTCTCTCTCTCTCTCTCCCTCTCTCTCTCTGTTCAAGTGTTACAAAATGTGGACAATATTTTACATTACCATCAATATGAAATAAATATATATATTAAAATGGCAGTTTGCATTTAGGAATATCTTCCTTACCTAAACCGTACATTCAGAATTATCATCATTACTGGCGTACACACCGTAAAACATCGATATGAGAAATAGTTGAAAACATCCAGTCACGTCTGCAGGTTTAAGTACCACCCCGAAGGTTGAACGAAGCAGGACCAAGGTACATTCGTGTTGCCCACAATGATAACACGGTCTTAATACTTTTCTTCGATAGTGCTTGCGTAAGGGACAGGAGTGAGAGACGGCAAGCCTTAAGTTGGGGTTTATAATCTATTGGTCCACCGTTGCTTTCCAAAGAATAGATGACGTTTAAGGTTTAAAGGAGACTAATAAATGGCAGAGGCAAGGGACAGTGGCAATACCCTAGAGACTGACCATATATACATATGATTAAGGCCGTCTCCCTCTTCATCAGAGTTGCCAGTTTGGCCTTTTCAGGCCAAAAAAACTCAAATTTGGCCTTTTTAAAAAAATTGGTTGGCCTATAACAGTATGAAAAAAGGCGGGTCTTAAATACTATATATTTGGCCTTTTTCTTCTAATGGGTTTGCCTTTTAAAGCTTCCGTTGATTAGAAGTTGGCCTTTTCTCATTTAGAAAACCTGGTAACCCTGTCTTCATCAAGAAAGGACTCAGGCGCACTATTCTACCCAATTTCTCTTCCTCTTGTTTTAAAGTTTTTATAGTTTATATATAGGAAATATTAATTCTAATGTTGTTACTGTTCTTAAAATGTTATTTTTCCTTGCTTCCTTTCCTCACTGGGCTATTTTCCCTGTTGGGGCCCCTGGCATTACAGCACCCTGCTTTTCCAACTAGGGTTGTAGCTTAACAAATAATAACAACAACAACAATAATAATAATAATAATAATATAAATAAAAAATAAATTATAACAATAACAACAATAATAATAACAATAATAATAATAATAATAATAATAATAATAATAATAATAATAATAATAATAATAATGATGCCTCAGCAGGTAAACCTATAAGCTCCCCCAAACCGAACGTCTCCCCCTCATCTTTAGCTCACAAGAATGGTGAGGTTGCAGATACTACAAGAAACTACCGAGCTTCACTGGGTCTCTAATCCCCGTCCAACAGATCGCCAGGCAGGGGAGTTTCCAATATTATTCTTATCAGAAATACAATAACTCACAAAGCCACGTTAAGCAATACGCAACGAAATATATTCTCAAATGTATCACAAAAAACTTGATATGAGTTCTATACAAATAAAAATATTTAGTTTAGAAATTGATATATTAAAAACTTCTGTAAAACTTAAAATAATTTCTCCCGTAATTTCGTATGCAGTGGCATTCGACTAAAATCAAGACCAAAATATTAAAACAGAATTGGTAGGCCTGGTGATATTTCGTCATAGAGTCTTCATGACATCTATAAGACCAGCATGTTGGTTATGTTATCAAGTTGTAATTACAAATACAGGCAGAAACTAAGACAATGAACCTGGAACATCAAGAACTGTGCAGCTTCAATGCAGAACATAACGAAACCTTTATTGAATTTATTGAGTACGAGTTTAATGTTTGCAAAAAGATTTTTTATTATTAGTATTCCAAGGACGGGTGAAAAAATGTCCCACTCCTCTTGGATATTTTGCAGAGAAATAACTAAGGAACTAGAAGAGGACTCAGTCGAAAGCAGACCTCCGCCATGGCACATTATTTCTCGACTTTTTGCTATTAATTATCGTGGATTTTCATGCACTCAAATATGAACCAAGTTTAAAGTCCCTGTGACAACGATGTCCAAACTTATAGCTGATTACATGAATTGGACATTTTGCTTGACCGTGACCTTTGACCTTGACCTTCCAAAATGTAATAATTTCCAGATTTTTACGTAACAGTTAATCCCTGAAAGTTTCATTACTCTACGATTACAATTTAGCCAGGAAGCTGTTCATGAACATACACACACACACACACACAAAAGGGGGCGAA
>NC_090727.1:142240373-142242873 GCF_036898095.1 Palaemon carinicauda | reverse complement strand
CAAGTTAGAGGTTATTTACTGTAGTTTACTTTTCCAACTTCCAACAAATTAGAGGTTATTTACGGTAGTTTACTTTTCCAACTTCCAACAATTTAGAGGTTATTTACTGTAGTTTACTTTTACAAATTCTAACAACTTAGGAACTAATTATTGTAGTTTACTTTTCCAAGTAAATATTCCCTCCTCGTATACTTAATATTAGCTGTGCTTCATATTTTGTACATTTCCTTTGTCACTACTGAAGAAAAAATGGCGATTTCTTAATTCCAAAACAATATTTCACGAAAAACAATGAGAAAAACTGGCGACTTCATAATTCCAAAACAATAATTCACGAAAAAAAAATGAAAAAAATGGACGAACTTTATAATTCCTAAGTAATATTTCAAGAAAAAAAACAATAACTTCGCCTTATTTGATCAAATCAATCAGATATTTTAATGTATTCAATAAAACCACAAAGCTGTAATTTTCTGTAAACTATGTATCCGGCAACCAACTTTTCACGATCAACAAAAACACAGACGTGCACGAATCTATGAGAGAGAGAGAGAGAGAGAGAGAGAGAGAGAGAGAGAGAGAGAGAGAGAGAGAGAGAGAGGGAGAGGGAGAAATTTGGGAGTCTCAAAGACTTAGTCCATCCGCGGAGACTATTTGTTCTCGAGTTTAACAAATTTGTTTTAGACAGTTTTTATTATCTTGCCTGACTCATTCCTGAATTAGTTAACCCTGGAGAGAGAGAGAGAGAGAGAGAGAGAGAGAGAGAGAGAGAGAGAGAGAGAGAGAGAGAGAGAGAGAACAGCGTCCCAGTGTCAACATTGCACGGCTGAGAGAACGCGTTATGCTCCAATGTATATTTTACCCTTTGTCACTATGGCCAGATCACCAAAAAATCCCATGACTGCGTAATTTGAGAGCCATCATAAGTAGGATGTGCCATGGAATCTTAAAAAAAAAAAAAAAAAAAAAGAAAAAAAAAATATTTCCTGTCATATGAGAGAGGAGAATCAGGATGACAGGATGACAATTCTTTTCTCACACTCCAATGACGGCGATTTATGATCTTCATGGCCTTCGGATGTCAAGGTCCCTTTTTTCTCTACCCCTGAGTTTTCTGCCTTCTGTGTGTGCATCTATGTTTTTGTGGTATGTGTGTGTATGCTTGTCAACGTTTGTGTGTGTATGTTTGTCGTCGTTTGTGTCTGTTTGTCGTCGTTTGTGTGTATGTTTGTGTGTGTGTGTATCTTTCTATGTGTTTATGTCCAAATGTGTGCTCGTCTCGGATATGCCTCTGTCTGGCTGTCTGGCATTGTGTGCGTGTGTCAGACTGCCTCTCGGTGTGTGTGTGTGTGTGTGTGTGTATGAATTGTGTGTCTTTATGTCTTCATGTTTGAGTTTGTGTATGCGTGTCTGTCTGTATTAAGCGTTCTCCATTAATTATTCACAAATAATGACGAAAAGTTGGTACAATTTGGTACACAGTGCTAAAATCACAAGTCAATCTCTAACATGAACCGTTGTTATGTTTACTATAAGTTAATTTTCAAAATTTTAAAAGCCTTTGATATACCCAAATACTTTGACAGAAAATGTCCATTAAAAACAATTAGGTACTTATGATTGCTCTCTGGTCTATCTAATAGCTTGCACCATAATCAACATTGAAGAGAAGTAAACATGCTAATCCTAATTTTGATTAGCTGTAAAAATCTTTAATATGTAATGCCATAGCCTCTGTACCATCGTCTTCCACTGTCTTGTATTAGAGTTCTCTTGCTTGAGGGTATACTTTGGCACACTATTCTATCTTATTTTTTTCTCCTTTTGTTAAAGTTTATATAATTTATACAGGAAATATTTTCCCTGTTGGAACCCCTGGGCTTATAACATCCCGCTTTTCCAACTAGGGTTGAAGCTTAGATGATGATGATGATGATGATGATGATAATAATAATGAATAATAATAAATAATAATAAATAATAATAAATAATAATAATAATAATAATAATAATAATAATAATAATAATAATCCCAGTGGCGTAGGTCCATATCAGCAACGGATTGTTGTTCTTTAAAATTGAAGATTAATCTGATGAAAGTGCAACCTTCTTTGTAGTTATCTATCTTCTATCAATATAATTTAGATTAATGCTACATTTGAAATATCCGAAGGAAATAAGTAAGAACTGAAGTAAGTTTGTGGTATGTGGGAACGATAAAACAATCGAGGACTTTGATCAACTTATCTCAAGACATTCTTGAACTCATGATTCACTATCGAGAGTTTTTAACATTTTTTTTTTTAATCAATGCTTCTTGGTGTGACTCACTCTCAAGGTTTCCAACCTATAGCATTTGAAAAGAAATTGTCGATTAAACGTAGATTTTAACATCTCATCTTCATACCACCAATGAGCTGGGCCATATAGCCAAGAAGTGGGACCGGAGATCCCATTCACTGCCTAAATGTGACCGAAAGAAAACCATATAGTTGCGCCA
>NC_090727.1:142170373-142235373 GCF_036898095.1 Palaemon carinicauda | reverse complement strand
ACAGATAATCTAATGAAAGAAGATCTTGAAAACTAAAAGACAGGAGAGAACAGCGAAGAGGAGCCTCTAATGCCAGAGGTAAGACCTAAAAATAAAGACCCTCTAATACTAAAAGTATGGAACCTAGAAATATATGTCAAAGAACTTCTAATGCTAAAAGTGTGGGAGCTAAAGAGAGAAGTCAAAGAACTTCTAATGTTAGAGGTGTGGGAGCTATAAAGAGGTCAAAGAACTTCTAATGCTTAAGGTAAGGGAGCTGAAAAGAGTTCAAAGAACTTCTGATGCTTGAGGTAAGGGAGCTGAAAAGAGGTCAGAGAACTTCTAATGCAAGGGGTGGGGGAGCTAAAAAGAAGTCAAAGAACTTCTAATGCTAGAGGTGTGGGAGCTAATAGGAGGTCAAAGAACTTCTAATGCTAGAGGTGTGGGAGCTAATAAGAGGTCAAAGAACTTCTAATGCTAGAGGTATGGGAGCTAATAAGAGGTCAAAGAACTTTTAAAGCTAGAGGTGTGGGAGCTAAAAAGAGGTCAAAGAACTTTTAAAGCTAGAGGTGTGGGAGCTAAAAAGAGGTCAAAGAACTTCTAATGCTAAAGGTGTGGGAGCTAAAGAGAGGTCAAAGAACTTCTAATGCTAGAGGTGTGGGAGCTAAAAATAGGTCAAAGAACTTCTAAAGCTAGAGGTGTGGGAGCTAAAAGGAGGTCAAAGTACTTCTAATGCTAGAGGTGTGGGAGCTAAAAAGAGGTCAAAGAACTTCTAATGTTTGAGGTGAGGGAGTTAAAAAGAGGTCAAAGAACTTCTAATGCTTGAGGTGTGGGAGTTAAAAAGAGGTCAAAGAACTTCTAATGCTAGAGGTGTGGGAGCTAAAAAGAGGTCAAAGAACTTCTAATGCTAGAGGTGTGGAGCTAAAAAGAGGTCGAAGAACTTCTAATGCAAGGGGTGTGGGAGCTAAAAAGAGGTCAAAAAACTTCTAATGCAAGGGGTGGGGGAGCTAAAAGGAGGTCAAAGAACTTCTAATGCTAGAGGTGTGGGAGCTAAAAAGAGGTCAAAGAACTTCTAATGCAAGGGGTGGGGGAGCTAAAAAGAGGTCAAAGAACTTCTAATGCTAGAGGTGTGGGAGCTAAAAAGAGGTCAAAGTACTTCTAATGCTAGAGGTGTGAGAGCTAAAAAGAGGTCAAAGAACTTCTAATGCTAGAGGTCTGGAAGCTAAAAAGAGGTCAAAGAACTTCTAATGCTAGAGGTGTGGGAGCTAAAAAGACGTCAAAGAACTTCTAATGCAAGGGGTGGGGGAGCTAAAAAGAGGTCAAAGAACTTCTAATGCAAGGGGTGGGGGAGCTAAAAAGAGGTCAAAGAACTTTTAATGCAAGGGGTGGGGGGAGCTAAAAAGAGGTCAAAGAACTTCTAATGCAAGGGGTGGGGGAGCTAAAAAGAGGTCAAGAACTTCTAATGCAAGGGGTGGGGGGAGCTAAAAAGAGGTCAAAGAACTTCTAATGCAAGGGGTGGGGGAGCTAAAAATAGGTCAAAGAACTTCTAATGCAAGGGGTGGGGGGAGCTAAAAAGAAGTCAAAG
Source organism: Palaemon carinicauda (assembly GCF_036898095.1). NCBI lineage: Eukaryota > Metazoa > Arthropoda > Malacostraca > Decapoda > Palaemonidae > Palaemon > Palaemon carinicauda. Next base: position 142,233,809 of record NC_090727.1, on the reverse strand, counting down.
AACTTCTAATGACAGGGGTGGGGGAGCTAAAAAGAGGTCAAAGAACTTCTAATGCAAGGGGTGGGGGAGCTAAAAAGAGGTCAAAGAACTTCTAATGCAAGGGGTGTGGGAGATAAAAAGAGGTCATAGAACTTCTAATCCAAGGGGTGTGGGAGCTAAAAAGAGGTCAAAGAACTTCTAATGCAAGGGGTGTGGGAGCTAAAAAGAGGTCAAAGAACTTCTAATGCAAGGGGTGGGGGAGCTAAAAAGAGGTCAAAGAACTTCTAATGCAAGGGGTGGGAGAGCTAAAAAGAGGTCAAAGAACTTCTAATGCAAGGGGTGGGAGAGCTAAAAAGAGGTCAAAGAACTTCTAATGCAAGGGGTGTGGGATCTAAAAAGAGGTCAAAGAACTTCTAATGCAAGGGGTGGGAGAGCTAAAAAGAGGTCAAAGAACTTTTAATGCAAGGGGTGTGGGAGCTAAAAAGAGGTCAAAGACCTTCTAATGCAAGGGGTGGGGGGAGCTAAAAAGAGGTCAAAGAACTTCTAATGCAAGGGGTGGGGGAGCTAAAAAGAGGTCAAAGAACTTCTAATGCAAGGGGTGTGGGAGCTAAAAAGAGGTCAAAGATCTTTTAATGCAAGGGGTGTGGGAGCTAAAAAGAGGTCAAAGAACTTCTAATGCAAGGGGTGGGGGAGCTAAAAAGAGGTCAAAGAACTTCTAATGCAAGGGGTGGGAGAGCTAAAAAGAGGTCAAAGAACTTCTAATGCAAGGGGTGGGAGAGCTAAAAAGAGGTCAAAGAACTTCTAATGCAAGGGGTGTGGGAGCTAAAAAGAGGTCATAGAACTTCTAATGCAAGGGGTGGGAGAGCTAAAAAGAGGTCAAAGAACTTCTAATGCAAGGGGTGGGAGAGCTAAAAAGAGGTCAAAGAACTTCTAATGCAAGGGGTGGGAGAGCTAAAAAGAGGTCAAAGAACTTCTAATGCAAGGGGTGTGGGAGATAAAAGAGGTCAAAGAACTTCTAATGCAAGGGGTGGGGGAGCTAAAAAGAGGTCAAAGAACTTCTAATGCAAGGGGTGGGGGAGCTAAAAAGAGGTCAAAGAACTTCTTATGCAAGGGGTGGGGGAGCTAAAAAGAGGTCAAAGAACTTCTAATGCAAGGGGTGTGGGAGATAAAAAGAGGTCATAGAACTTCTAATGCAAGGGGTGGGAGCTAAAAAGAGGTCAAAGAACTTCTAATGCAAGGGGTGGGGGAGCTAAAAAAAGGTCAAAGAACTTCTAATGCAAGGGGTGTGGGAGCTAAAAAGAGGTCAAAGAACTTTAATGCAAGGGGTGTGTGAACTAAAAACAGGTCAACGAACTTCTAATGCAAGGGGTGGGGGAGCTAAAAAGAGGTCAAAGAACTTCTAATGCAAGGGATGGGGAAGCTAAAAAGCGGTCAAAGAACTTCTAAAGCAAGGGGCGGGGGAGCTAAAAAGAGGTCAAAGAACTTCTAATGCATGGGGTGTGAGAGCTAAAAAGAGGTCAAAGAACTTCTAATGCAAAGGGTGGGGGAGCTAAAAAGAGGTCAAAGCACTTCTAATGCTATAGGTGTGGGAACTAATAAGAGGTCAAAGAACTTCTAATGCAAGGGGTGGGGGAGCTAAAAAGAGGTCAAAGAACGTTTAATGCAAGGGCTGAGAGGGCTAAAAAGAGGTCAAAGAACTTCTAATGCTGTAGGTGTGGGAGCTAATAAGAGGTCAAAGAACGTCTAAATCAAGGGGTGGGGGAGCTAAAAAGAGGTCAAAGAACTTCTAATGCAAGGGGTGGGGGAGCTAAAAAGAGGTCAAAGAACTTCTAATGCAAGGGATGGGGAAGCTAAAAAGCGGTCAAAGAACTTCTAAAGCAAGGGGCGGGGGAGCTAAAAAGAGGTCAAAGAACTTCTAATGCATGGGGTGTGAGAGCTAAAAAGAGGTCAAAGAACTTCTAATGCAAGGGGTGGGGGAGCTAAAAAGAGGTCAAAGCACTTCTAATGCTATAGGTGTGGGAACTAATAAGAGGTCAAAGAACTTCTAATGCAAGGGGTGGGGGAGCTAAAAAGAGGTCAAAGAACGTTTAATGCAAGGGCTGAGAGAGCTAAAAAGAGGTCAAAGAACTTCTAATGCTGTAGGTGTGGGAGCTAATAAGAGGTCAAAGAACGTCTAAATCAAGGGGTGGGGGAGCTAAAAAGAGGTCAAAGAACTTCTAATGCAAGGGGTGGAGGATAGATGTTGCCAGCGAGGGTTTGGGGAAGGCGCAGCGGCGTCTGCGTTCTTTCTGGTGCGTAAACTTAATTATATACAGGTAAAAACAGGGCATTAAATACGTATTATAAATACTAAACTCTTCCTTATCTTGACAGCACAAATGAAATCTTACAAGTTCCAACATGTAACTAAGCGCTCCCGAAACACGAGTCAACCTTTTACTTCTGCTTGGAGGATATCCTCGCGAGTAAAAGGTGATCATTATGAATATGGAAAGAAAGATTTGCTTATACTTCTACCTTTTGCTTCAGAGAATTACCTTGTACTTCTACCTTATGCTTACAAGGATATCCTTCATTTTTATGAATACCTCCCAATATTTCATACAGAAGGGGAACCTTACTCTCTACAGGACGGACCTCCAGTCATTTTATCATGTTCGTTCCAAAACATTTAACATTTCACACTCTAACATTCATGCGCATTTGCCTTTGTCACTGGTAAAATTATGAAAAAAAAAAAATAACGAGTTCAATTTACCTTGGGTCTTCCAGATTTCACCGCCATCTGTCAAATCCCGTCAAACGTCACCATCATGCCCGAATACAAGCTGATCTACTTCAACCTGAGGGGAAGAGCCGAGCTCACCAGGTGGATCTTCGCCTACGCCGGCATCCCATACACGGACGAACGCATCGAAAAGGAAGATTGGCCTGCAATGAAAAGCAGTAAGTGTTATTCATGAAAATTAACAATAGATACAGCAGATATCAGTACTAAATATTCAATTTATGTTGTTTTTACCACGTTGATAATTTATTTGAAAAAATAAGATGTTAGGTTTATTTTTATATGATAATGACTTACATTTGTAGTATTATCAGATTTTACATTTCCGTGGTGGTTCAATGTTTAAGTGAATATTAGAAAACATTTGTCATTTCGAGTTGAAGTTGCTGGCTAAAGTCATAAACTGGGAAACCACTCTGCGACCCTTTAACTTTTATTATAATACTGGATTAATAAATTCATATTTGATTCATAAATTCATATTGGATTCATAATTTCATATTTGATTCATAAATTCATATTTGATTCATAAATTCATATTGGATTCATAAATTCATATTGGATTCATAAATTTAAACCACTGGGATTTGGGAGGGCATCCAACTCCCATGTGCAATAAGAAATTCCTCAGTTGTAATATGAAGGAAAAGTTATGCGGCTGAACAGCAAGTAAGATGGGAGAAAGAAAGTGAGAGCAGAAATGGGTGTATCTAAGGGCAAATAGAATGTTGCAAACATATATAAGGAGTTATTATTATTAATAATATTATTTCTATTATTGTTAATATTGATAGCTAAGCTACTACCCTAGTTGGAAAAGCATGACGCCACAAACCCAAGGGGTCCAACATGAAAAAATAGCCCAGTAAGGAGAGGAAGAGGAAACAAGAAAATAAACTACGAGAAGTAATTTCAATCAAAATAGAATATTTTAAGACCATTAACAACATTAAATTATATCTATCGTATATAAAAACTTCATAAAACAAGAAGCTGAGAAAAAAATAGAAATTGCGTCTCCGAGTGTACCCCCAAGCAAGAGAACTATCCCAAGACAATGGAAGATAAAACCGCTTCAGATGCACTGTCGGGAAATTAAGCCGAATTCCAAACTGGACTACCGTAATATTACCATTGTGTTATCAATAAGTGACTCCGTACATTTGTCTTTTCTTTCGTATTCTGTAATAAAAAAATACTTTGAAAATGTTTTTCCTAATCATAGTCGACACAGGAAACTTCCTAAAGTCCGAAAAGGTTGAAATACTTTGGTTATTTTTTTTTTTCAGTAGATTGAAAGGGCTTGTTCTCAGTTTTTCCCGATTTATTCAACACTGTCTATTTAGTCTTCGTGTTTTGAATCTTTATTAGAGGGTTGGACAATCGTAAACGAACAAATGAAATATTGTAGTTTCCCAAAAGCATATGAAGCCTATGTTACGTAGAGTATCAAAATTGGGACGATCTAAATGTTTCCCATGTCTTTCAAAGAGAGAAACTAAAACTTTGCAACAATACATGCCATAATAATCTGAATAATTCGAAAGGCGTTTGCAAAAAAAAAAAAAAATAGTAAATTTATAAATTACATAAGTCAGTCTTGGTCCGTATAGGTGATGATAATAACCTGTAGTTACCATCGCCAAGTACATAGTTCCTTTATTGAAATGTTACGTACAAAAACACCTTGACAAGTTTAGCTTTGCTTTTGTCCACCCCTGGAGTCATCATATCTAATAATTTCCCTTTTAATATGTACGGAGAATGATCTCTTATGTAATGGGTACTTACTCAAAATGCACCAAACCAAAGAAACAATTTAAATACACATAAATAAAGTAATCGAATTTCTCCGTAAAAATATAGTTTTCTCAGCCGTATTTCAGTAAAATACAAGTGGCTGTAATTTTATCATACTTGTTATTATCTTTTCCGGGCTGGTGACCTTAACATCACTCTTTTACACCAATATATCTGTTTTTGAAACGGTAAATGTCTGGCAACATTTAAGCCAGGATTTTAATCCTTTAATGCAAATTTCTAAGTGTATATGACATTAAAAAGGCAAATGTCTGGCAACATTTAAGCCAGGATTTTACCGTTTTTAATGCAAATTTTTAAGTGTATACGACATTAGAACGGCAAATGTCTGGCAACATTTATGCCAGGATTTTTACCGTTTTTAATGCAAATTCTTAAGTGTATATAACATTAAAATGGCAAATGTCTGGCAACATTAATGCCAGGATTTTTAAACTTCTTAATGCAAATTTTCAAATATATATGACAAATAACTAAGATATTTCAATGACATGAACGTTTGATTTTCTCTTACTAAACAGCCATACCAACTGGCAAACTGCCTTGCCTGATGATTGACGGTAAACCATTACCGCAATCACACGCAATCGCTCGTTACGTGGCCAAGGAAGCAGGACTGGTGCCCGAGGACAACTTGCAATGCGCTTATTGCGAAGCTGCCGTCGACACACTATCCGATATTGCCATGGAACTCTACAAACTTCAGTAAGTGATTAAACTCTATTGAGGGAAAATGCTATACTTGTAGAGCATGTTTTATCTATTTATTAAAAAAGTTGGACCCGTATTTTTGGGGTAATCAAGATGTTCTGAAATTGAGTTATTCACAATCCCATAATTAATGCCATAACAAGCTCCACCCTCACACTGAAAAACCAGAGCAAACATAAAGTGATTACTAAATATCTATTAATATTGTTACATCGAATATTCTGGACTGATGATGGTTCATTTTGATATCCATTAAAATGGAAAAGTTTGCATTTGTTTTGGATCCTTAACTATAAGCAGCCAATAGCGGGCTACATATTCATACAGTTCATCAGGTGGCTGCAAAAAACATCCGATGTTACCGGGTATATGTTCAATGGGGTAATAAATTAGTTGGAAATAAAATTTTGGGGTAATCATTTAAAAAAGGTTGGGAAACGCTGCTCTATTTGAATTAGTTTACTTATTCATGTTCCCCCTGCGATTTACGACTTAATATAAAAGCTTATTTTGGTCTTTTCTAACCTTTAACAACATTTATCAAAACAAAACTACGGATATATTTTAGAATTTCACATAGCCCTACTCAGCTTCAAGAAACTTAAAGATCAAAATTAACTTGATGTGGTTACCAACAAATTAATTTTCATCATCATATCTTTTCATTTTCATTTTAATATTCGTACCATTTATAAGCTTTTATTCATCAATTTTACTTTTTCATTTATCTTAATACTTTATCTTTTTAATAAGTTAAAAGTAAACTTCGCTATTTTCAAACTTGCCCCAATTCTAAACTGTAGAGCTAATAAAACAATGGCAGAAGTTTCCTATTCGACCACTTAGAAAAGTAAAATCACGATGCAAAATCTATTCTTCCAACCCTTCTTAAATGTGGGTTTACTCGTACAGACGTACACGAAACCCGATCATTTCTCGGGGATTTTATGATAATGTATTTAACGAACGATAATTCCTATTTTAACACAATATATACAGTATACTACAAACTTGGCAAACAATATGTTGTTGCCTTTGATTAATTCATTCATCGTTAATTTCAGATAAATACTTTGGAGTATATCTATATCTGTAGGTAGTAGGTTGGCCAGGGCACCAGCCACCCGTTGAGATACTACCGCTAGAGAGTTATGGGGTCTTTTGACTGGCCAGACAGTACTACATTAGATCCTCCTCTCTGGTTACGGTTCATTTTCCCTTTGCCTACATACACACTGAATAGTCTGGCATATTCTTTACATATTCTCCTCTATCCTCATACACCTGACAACACAGATTACCAAACAATTCTTCATCACCCAAGGGGTTACTGCACTGTAATTGTTCAGTGCCACTTTCCTCTTGGTAAGGGTAGAAGAGACTCTTTAGCTATGGAAAGCAGCTCTTCTAGGAGAAGGACACTCCAAAATCAAACCACTGTTCTCTAGTCTTGGGTAGTGCCATAGCCTCTGTACCATGGCCTTTCACTGTCTTGGGTTAGAGTTCTCTTGCTTGAGGGTACACTCGAGCACACTCTCCTATCTTATTTCTCTTCCTCTTGTTTTGTTAAAGTTTTTATAGTTTATATAGTAGATATTTATTGTTGTTACTCTTCTTAGAATATTTTATTTTCCTTTTTTCCTTTCCGCACTGAGCTATTTTCCCTGTTGGAGCCCCTGGGCTTATAGCATACTGCTTTTCCAACTAGGGTTGTAGCTTAGTAAGTAATAATAATAATAATAATTGAGTAATTTATCGAATAGTCCCACTGTCTGTTTCATACAGACTCCATTAATCCCCATTTAAACTTATCCTTCATAGCATTTCCCTTTCTGAGTAGATACCTTAATGGGATCAGAGGATTTGTGTATTACCATGATCAGCAAAGCTGTACTATTCATGGCCACTCATACTAGGTTGGTTTGCTGAGTGATCAGACTAAGGCCTTCCACCATCACCAATCCGCAGTTGGCCAGCATGGTGCTAAAAACTTAACCCCATAAATGAATAAGGACATGCCATGGACGTTTGTCCTGAAGTAGACGGGAAACGGCTGCATTTGTTGTTTTGTTGTTTGTTTTTATGCTTTCGAAGGAGCTATTTTAAACATTTCGTTTTCGATTCTTAACTGAAATTTAAGTAAAATATATCTTGCTAATGTTTTACTTTTTAACCAAGGACCATATACCGAGTGGAATGATAAATTTCCCAGCCTTTTAAAATAAATCAAGTATCAAATAAATATTATTTTTTGTCGACCATTGAAGACGGTTTTGAAATCTAGTCTTGTAATTGCACGTTATTATGTAAAAAGGAGTTTTAAATTTCCTTATTCGTAGTTTCCTAGCTAGAGTTGGAGAAACAATAAAAGTCATAGGCCTACAAACAATCACAATAAGGACGGCAAATCACAACCGAATCATGAAATTAAATGTCTAAACACATAGGCCTACAAACAATCATAATAAGGACGGCATATCACATCCGAATAATGAAATTAAAAATTTCAAAACATATTGCTTTGAACTTACAGCTATTCATAAAAGCACATTATTTAAAAGTTATATGAAATTAAATACTTTTTCTCCTTTTCAGCGTACTGACAGACGAGGAAGAACGGAAGAAACAATATACGGAAGCGAGGGAAAAAACGGTCGAACCAGCACTCGACTATTTGGAAAAACAACTCGACGGTAACGAGTGGATTGTTGGAGAACAGGTGCGAGAAGTTTTTAGTATTATTATGATTACTAGCCAAGCTACAACCCTAGTTGGAAAAGCAATATGCTATAAGCCCAAGGGCTCCAACAGGAAATAATAGCCCAGTGAGGAAAGGAGATAAGGAAATAAATAAATGATGAGAACAAATTAACAATAAATCATTCTAAAAATAGTAACGTCAAAACAGATATGTCATAATATATAAAAAGACTTATGTCATCCTGTTCAACATAAAAACATTTGCTGCAACTTTGAATTCATTGATTGATTGATTTGAGGTTTTCTGGCATCCTGACATCTAAACTCATTGACACCAATATCGTTTATTGTCAATTAAAGAATATTCAATTAAAACCGTACAAGCAAAGATTTCATTTTAAATGTTAAATATGTTTCAGAAGACCTACTTTTGAAATAAAACTAAAAATACCGCTCGCATGGTAGGGCACCGATGGAATATGGAAATGTGTTAAGTAAAAAGAAAGTTGTGACTTTATATTAAAGGTTTAAGTATAAGAATTGGGGTGTATGTACGATAGCGGCCACCTGTATATATTATGTCTAACTTAAAATACGGCATTGGGGCGTCAGCCAAAGCCCCCCCCCCCCCCCCCCCCCTCCACCCCCGTTAGGTAAGTAAGTAAGGACACGGCTCGTAAGTTAGGTTAGGGGGTTAAGTTTAGGTTAGCTGATATCCATTGTTAATTAATGCATGAGGAACTGGCCGCTGATATACAAAGGCTCCTAATAATTTTATCATGATTAGGAATGCATGGTAGACCATAGCATCAAGGGTTTAGAGTTCTCTTGCTTGAGGGTACACTCGGGCACACTATTCTATCTAATTTCTCTTTTTGTTTTGTTAAATTTCCTTTAGTTCCTATTGGAAACATTTATCTGAATGTTGTTACGGTGTTGTTACGGTTCTTAAAATGTTTTATTTTTCCTTGTTCCCTTCCCTCGCTGGGCTATTTTCACTGTTGGGGCCCCTGGGCTTATAGCATCCTGCTTTTCCAACTAGGGTTGTAGCTTAGAAAGTAATAATAATAATAATAATAATAATAATAATAATAATAATAATAATAATAATAATAATATGGTCAATTTCGCAACCATCTTTGGGTATGGGCATAAAACGGTTAAGTAGCTAATTTTATATTATAAGATTTATTTTACTTAAACACAACACTGATAGAAATGAATTGTGGATTAAGGGAAAATTCAATAATATAAGTCATACTATATGATTGTTGGTAAATCAATTTGATGGTTAACAGACGTTCGACCGTAAGTTTTAGATTACCTTGCCGTATGCAAGACACGGGCTCTTGCCCGTAAAACCCATTACATCGATATTCTGTATATGCTGTAACATTGGATTACAAAGATATAAAATTTCCCGATTCGAAATATGTCGATACAGAAAATAACTTCCTAACATTCAATGCGTTAATGGCATCAACACTGTTGCCTACAAAGCTTTAATAGTTGAAAATCGCCAGGACTATAAAATCCAATGTCATGATTATAATAATTCACACTACATTATACACCATATACTCACTTGTAATTCAAAGAAGCACAAATAATAGTGGTTATCTTATGGAATTATAAGCCAGACTCCTTGTATATTGTCATCACTCCACGTGTGAATGAGTGTACAGGAGTTTTTGCCAACAGTGTTGGCATGAGAACGATGACGTAATCCTCTGTGATTGGCCGAGGATTACATCACCACCTTCACAAAGTCGCTGATTGGTCAAGGAAGCTGTGCGGTGTATAGTTCTAGGCGTTAGGTAGTAGAGTCGTTCGACACTTACATGCAAGCCAATTTATGATTTGAAATGTTTTGGATATAACATTACGGATATATTTCTTTAATGTCGTCCATTCTAAATGTTTTTGCCAGTAAATATAGGCCAATGCCAGGCCAAATAATAGGCCTACTTCAAGATACTGTAGGAATAAACTCTTAACAAAACCAGGAAAAGAAATTAGGTACTCGGGTATTGGAGGAAGTCAGGTGCAGACTCCAAACAGACTATTTCTTCTTGTTGAGGTTAAAATTTAACTTTTCCTTTTTACTCAAATTACCTTCAATTTACCCCATTTCTATCTTCCTATACCGTAACTACTATACCTTTAACCTACTGCTATAAATCTACTCTACTAATTTACATTTAATCTACAGTACTTCTATAATTCATTCAAATACTACTTCATTCTATTCAAAAGCTTTGGTTTTACATAGCAAAAATAAGAGAGAGAGAGAGAGAGAGAGAGAGAGAGAGAGAGAGAGAGAGAGAGAGAGAGAGAGAGAGTTTCCTTTTATTATCACCATCCTCATTACTAGCTAAGCTACAACCCTAGTTCGAAAAGCAGGATGCTGGTAGCACAAGGGCTCCAACAGGGAAAATAGTACGGCGAGGAGAGGAAATTAGGAAATAAACTATATATAAGTAAAAAAATAAATATATAACTTAAGTACAGTAACAAAATTAATCCAAAACAAGTAAATAAACACCCCCCAAAAAGCAATAGGGAAAAAAATTATAGGTGAGAAGTAATAAGTAAAAGAAATATAAAATGACTTAAGTACAGTAACAAAATTAATCCAAAACAAGTAAACAAAAAATAAATAAAAATAAAGCATATACTGTATACTTATATAGATTACCTTCGTCAACAGATCACCTGGGCTGACTTGGCAATAGGCTCAATTCTAGGGGCCATTGTCAAGAGGAAGGAAGACTTTTTAGCCTCTCACCCAAAGCTGGAGTCTCATGTCAAGAAAATTCAATCACTCCCCAAGATTCAAGAATGGATTGAAAATTCACCTGAAACTGAAATGTGATTGATCTGAAGTGTGATGTATGTCAGCATATATATATATATATATATATATATATATATATATATATATATATATATATATATATATATATATATATATATATATATATATAAGCAAAAGAACCACAGGGAAAATGAAAATAGGAAATATAAGATTAAGTCCTGACTAGTTTCGTGATACTTCTTCAGAGGACTTCTCTGAAGAAGTATCACGAGATTAGTCAGGACTTAATCTTATATTTCCTATTTTCATTTTCCCTGTGGTTCTTTTGATCTGAGTATCACGTTTCCCTATGATTTTTACACACACACACACACACACACACACACACACACACACACACATATATATATATATATATATATATATATATATATATATATATATATATACAGTATATATATATATATATATATATATATATATATATATATATATATATATATATATATACATATATATATATATATATCAAGAGTCTAAGAAATATAATAAACATAAATCAAAGATGTATTTTGAAGTTTTATTTAAACTAACATTGTTATACACTATATTCACGTATATTCCACGCCAGTATTGAGAGAGGTCTGACGTGTCCAGCTGTCCAATGATGATAATTGCCCAACTGGAGTTCTGATAAACTGGAATTTCGTTAGTGAACAAATCCACAAACCGTTTACCATTGAGACAACCAACCTTAACTGTGACCTATAAATCTTTATAATTTATCAGTTAATACAGGAAAGTCTCATCCTTGTGGATTGAATTAATTAGTTTCTTTAAATCACCTGTAGGCACACGATCTTTCAAGTACTCGTTATATATTTACACATCTTGCCTTGCTATCACCCACTCAATGACTGGACCTACTGAATTGGAGACTGAAGTCTCTGATTAAATCAATGACATCTGAAAACAATAAAAGAAGTACCTATGCTGTATACATTCCAGTACTGTAATTACCTAATCATCCAGCAAGATTGTAATAAAAAAGAAAAAAAACCAGAGCATAGGAAATATAAACAAGAGTTAGAATAACAAAATTTTATTCCGAGTCCGTATTCATCCTTCACGACTCGTTCGGGAACAAGGTATTTTTTTGCACACATTTTTATTTCTGTTACACTTTGTTTTGATATAAAATGTCTAAACCAGGGGTTCCCAACCTGGGGTACATGTTCCCCATCCATGTGGTACAATTCTAATCTTCAGAGAATAGTCAGTACTGAACAATGTATATAATCTGCATTAAGACTGATTAATGAAATTACTGTATATCACAATATCAGTTTCATTAGTCATCTTTTTCATAATCAATTCTATGGATACATAGGAATATACAAAATGCCTAAGGGATACAGAAGAACAAAATAGGTTGGGAACCCCTTGTCTACACGATAGACATCAAACACTGACTACAGTACTCTACAGAAAATGACTAGATACACCACTATTTCGGAAAACCTCGCTGTAGACAGCCCGTAGCAAAATTCATTCCAGCTACTTGTGACCAATGAAATCTAATTTATACACATGAATTACGTGAGGACGAACGAACGAACGAACGCCGTGGCACGACTGTCGATCATAATGCTTGTCAACATCATAGTGAAAAATGGACTCCGTTTACTCCTTTCTTCTTCCTACATTATGGTGAAAAATGGACTCCGTTTACTCCTTTCTTCTTCCTACATTATGGTGAAAAATGGACTCCGTTTACTCCTTTCTTCTTCCTACATTATGGTGAAAAATGGACTCCGTTTACTCCTTTCTTCTTCCTACATTATGGTGAAAAACGGACTCCGTTTACTCCTTTCTTCTTCCTACATTATGGTGAAAAACGGACTCCGTTTACTCCTTTCTTCTTCCTACATTATGGTGAAAAACGGACTCCGTTTACTCCTTTCTTCTTCCTACATTATGGTGAAAAATGGACTCCGTTTACTCCTTTCTTCTTCCTACATTACGGTGAAAAACGGACTCCGTTTACTCCTTTCTTCTTCCTACATTACGGTGAAAAATGGACTCCGTTTACTCCTTTCTTCTTCCTACATTACGGTGAAAAACGGACTCCGTTTACTCCTTTCTTCTTCCTACATTACGGTGAAAAATGGACTCCGTTTACTCCTTTCTTCTTCCTACATTACGGTGAAAAACGGACTCCGTTTACTCCTTTCTTCTTCCTACATTACGGTGAAAAATGGACTCCGTTTACTCCTTTCTTCTTCCTACATTATGGTGAAAAATTGACTCCGTTTACTCCTTTCTTCATCCTACATTTGATATGAAAATATTAGGCTGGGTATACAAAACACCAAACTATCGTAGTAGATAATAGTATATATTTCTGTGAATGGATAATCGACTTTTGCAAATGTGATTAGGATTTGTTTTCTCAGGTACTTCTGAACAATAAGCTATGGTGCATTTGTGATGCTCTTATCGGATTTATATACTTTTCAAAAAGTGATTGTTTATAGATTGTTATTTACATGGCTCTAAACGTACGTTGGACTAAAGGACGGAATTTGCAAAGATTTTATTTTCAATTCTGAAGAATTGGATGAAAAATTGAATTTATTAAAGCTATGTTTAAGTCACTATGTATTTGTGTCAAATTTATCTAAATATTTACATATACACGCACGATATATATAATATATATATATATATATATATATATATATATATATATATATATATATATATATATATATATATGTATGTATGTATATGTATAGATTTATATATACAGTAAAATATATGTATGTAAATACGCACACATATATACATCTAGATATATATATATATATATATATATATATATATATATATATATATATATATATATATATATATATATGTGTGTGTGTGTGTGTGTGTGTGTATTGTATAATTGTACATATCCCTAGACAATATCGCATTTTAAACATTGCCTTTAAAAATACACTCAGTACATTAATCTGTTTAATGTACAATGTTGGCCATTTGCTTTGTCTATGTACTTCCTGACAAGAAATATAAATAACAGGTACCCTACTATTGAATCGAATAAATTAAGATTCTCGTCTGAGATATATGACACTATATTTCTTTTAAGAAATTCTATATTAACTTTTACCTTCAACGTCTATTTTCTCATATCAAAGCTTATACAAATTTTGCAAGTGTCTGAATAAAAAAAAGCTGGTTACCACAATAACATCCACTCTATAATGATAAGCACACAATTTAGCATAATTATCATGCAAGGTGTTCTGTACTGACTACAGGTGGCAAAGACATGGCAATCGTCCTTGCATTGGTCGAAATTCTCTGTATTATACGTGTTGGTTGAGAGGTAAAAATCACTGGTTATGAGTTAGTTTGAAGAATTTTCTGTCCAATTTCCTTTCGGAAACTAAAATCAGATTTTTCCCCAATACAGTGAGTGTTCACTGCCATTCACAGGTAAGAGTCAAGTTGAGAAATCTTCCAGTCCATATTTTTTTGGAGGGCATCATGTTTGTTTCATAAAATTTCAATATATGATTTTCAGGTCCTATTTTTTATCTAATTCATTTCAACATTTTTGGAACACAGTTTATATAAGAAGTCTTAAGCTCCAAAAACACTGTAACCACATTTTCTTGAAAAAAAAAAAAACTCCATTAGATCTCAGATACCAGATTTTTTTTTTCCCTGAAAAAATCCAAACTGAAGATTCATATCTAATCACATGCTAGTATCCTCATATTCCAAGTCGAGTTACATTTCCGGGCGTGACTGAAAATAGTTTGGACAAAAATTTAAGTTCACATTTTTGTTATCACAAAAAGATAGAACATTAACCAAGTTAAGAGCCGGATAGCCAATCACTCAAAGTAATTAGGCTCATTGTCCGAAAAGTGGTAGGATCTCCGGATGAGGACGTGCTGCTGATCCTCCTTCGACGGAGGGGTGTTGGGCAAAGAGGTCTCCTCTTCTGCAGAAGGGATGATCGTAGTCGTCCTCTCCTCTCGGGTAGAATAGTTCTTTGGCTGAGAAGAGCTAGAAATTGGAGGACACACATTTGTTAGATGCATTTCTAGATTCCATTAATAATATAATTGATTCTGCTTATTAGACCACTTCTTATTTGCTTAAATTGGGAGGACAACTTATTGCAATGTTTGGAAAATGCATTATAACAATATTTCAACTTTAAATGGATTATATATCTTCAAACCTATCTATAAAAAACATCTTAAGTAATACAATTCAACAAGGAATTATAATTAAAGACATGCACTGCGATCTAAAGATGACAGACTATGTTTTATTAGAAGCTGGTACGTTTTGGTTTAAATTTATTTACTTACTGTTGGTGTTTTAAAGATTTTAGGTCTTAAAATTAGTTTAGACATTTTTCGGGAGTTTATTACTTCCATACACATATATAATACATACATCCACATCCAAATACACACACACACACACACATATATATATATATGTATAGGCCTATACATAATCATTTTCATATATAGGCCTACACACAAAGGCATACACACAAAACTACGCATACATATCAGACGCAAACACCCAACCATCTATATACAGTAATACAGTTACACGGTATAGGCATCTTTATTTTCATGCAATAAGTAACTCTTCCAACGATCTGTATTTGAAATGTGGAAAAATTAAAGTTTAGTGGGTTTTTAAAGAAGAAAAAATCTTCATTACAAATTAGAAGTTAAAAAAGTTAAAGTTGCGGGTTTTAGGTCTCCCCTGAGACGACCTTCATCATCTCCTCGAGCGACCATGAGCCAGCTGGGACTATTACTAGCCCCCTCTAACCTCCAGCCCCAGGCACCACCCTGGGAAGTACCCCCCGGTAGAACGTCTCACACTATTCGCGACTTAGCGGGGACATGAACTCGGGACCTCTGGAACAGAAGCCCACGACGCTACCAACCTAGCTATTCAGGCATAGGAACCTTCTGTACCTTGGCGACTGGTACTGGCAATTGAATTATTGCATGACAAAAAGCAAGATATAAATAGGCGTACTTTAGCTCAATTTCAGATTGCAATCAAGTTTTCAGTATATCAGCTGAAAGATGATGATGAAAATTTCAGATAATTTGTGGTAGTTTCATTGGAATTACAATTACTAATACAATATGGGAGTAGGTTGGTCAGGCACCAGCCACCCTTTGAGATACTACCGCTAGAGAATTATTAGGGTCCTTAGACTAGCCAGACAGTACTACTCTACATTGGATCCCTCTCTCTGGTTACGGCTCAATTCTTTTTTCACTCTCCGCCTTAAAACACTTCTGAAATATGCGTTTTGACTAACTTATTGTTGTCTACTCTTTTCACTTGACTGGAACTCTTCAAAATACTTTGAGTAAACCTTTCACCTACGATACCCTTTCTATGTATCTCTACTGTTCTCACCATGTTATGTATGATACAATAAAATGCTAATCAAACAGTTCTTATCAACTGCTACAAGCATTTCTTTTATTCGCATTCAAAGTCCGCAACTAGCTTCCATAAAGGAGCGTTGGTTCACTTCAGTTTGGTTAAGATTTGTTCTGCTCTGTGCAAGGCACGAGCTCTCGCGGCATAAGCAGTTAGTTCTCAGCGAGTTGTCTCAACAATCTCATAAAATTTCCAAACCCTGGCTTCCACACCTAATTAAACTCTTTTACCAACCTTTAGCACACTTTCTATTATCTTTCTTGCTTTATCTATTCTGTGACTCCCCTCTTCTTTCATCTGATTATTATCTATAGCATATACTCCCTATACCTAAATAAATTAACCACTTTCATTCTTCACCAACTATATTAACAGCAATTGTTCATTCTTCCTGATTTCCATTACCCCACATTCATGGTCATACATAATCAACTTTGTTCTCTTATAAACTTTCAAATCCTTTTATTATCTTTTATAACTGATTTTTTTCCTGCACTGTCCCCAATCAGCACAGCATCATCTACAAACCTTAACCCTTCCACATCCCTTTCAAATTTCATTTTCTTATTAGTTATTATTATTACAAGCTAAGCTACAACCCTAGTTGAAAAAACAGGATGCTATAAGCCCCAGAGCTCCAACAATGAAAATATCTCACCGATATCCACACTCCTTACATAACGATGCTACACAGACATTGAATCATATTACAACCATTTCTTAGAGCCACTTTTAGACCAAACTAGAAATTCTCCTTCCTACATATTCTTATGGATCCTATAATTCTATTATACATTAATAACTTTTAACCACTCAACATCCTATGATCTATTACGCATATTCTTAATATCCTTCACATTACCTCTCTATTGACTATAATAGGTTTTATCTAGGTTCACTCATTCCAGTTTTTCTTCAGTTTACTTTCAAACTCGAGTAACCTTTTCATACCAAACCCTTGCTCTATACACACTCTTCCTCTCTAAACCCAAACTGGTCTTCTCCTATCAGATCCTCATTGCCCGTCTTTATTTTTCATTCCAAAATCTACCCTTTGCCTTAATTAGCATATTAAGTAATGCTATGACCTTTTCATTCTTATGATCACCTTCAACAACTTTACTTTAATACTGTAGAATGTAACAATTCCTTTTGAGCCATTCCCTCATCCAGACATACCTTCCCAAACCTCGTCAGTCATCCTGCTGTACTATTACCACTGTATTACAACAGATTTCAACTAAAGGTGGTAATTTTGTAAGGAATTACAGTAATACCTCATTTTACGTTGTTAATGGATTCCAAGAGACCACACTTACGTTAGATTTACACCTTATAAAGTGACTTATACATTCCCTATAAACGTACTGCATACAAAGTACGGCATTCATAACCTGCTATCATTCGATACCTACAGTAATAAGATTCTGTGTAAAATACAGTACTATACAGTACAGTATTCATTATCACTGTACGATGAACAGAATTATGTAAGGTCAGGTAAAACAAGAGTAACGGGGATTTTACAGTAGTTTTGTATGCAATTCTTAAAGATGAGCGACGTTATGTCAGAGCCGTTATATGTTGAGCCTTGTAGTGGTGTATTACTGTACCTTTCTAGTAATCAGTTAGTCTTTAGAATGCGACTGTTAGACCCTTACTTTCTCCGCCTTAGATGTAACGCTTAAAAGTGAACTAATTACTTTATACTAAATTCAATTCTACGGTTAACAGAGGAACAATATGGTTTAACAGAATGTATTTAAAGCATTGAATTGATCGGGAATCCAAACTAAGACGTTTTAAGCCAAGCACCTTTACAACTAAATTAAGTGGTATGGAGGAGGCTATATAGGTCTACTCGCTGAGCAATCAGGAGCCACTGTCTGGTCCTCCCTAGTCTTAGATTGTATGCTGATCATATGTAAATATAGTCAGTTTTTAGGGTATTGTCCTATCCCTTGCTTCTGTCATTCACGAGCGACCTTTAAATATCAAAATCCAACAGCGAAATAATCTACCTCGATCTGTTTTCGTCAGATTAATTTTTCAACAATCTTCCCTTTATTGACTATAAGCTTCAGATATGCTCAAGTAATGAATCACAGACTAAAACAGGTCCAGATTCTACGAACTGCAGCTTTGACTGCCTTACCCGCATCTTTTGCTTCCTTTAATATCTGCAGGGGTTGTCGTACCCTATTGGAAATGTCCCTGCTTGGCAATTTGCTGGCTTATGATTTGAGACTCGCTCAAGGCTGATAGTTTCTTGTGGCACTGTATCTGCAACTTCACCATCCTTTGTGAGATGAGGATGGGGGGGGGGGGGGGATTTGGGGGGGAGCCTATAGGTCTACCTGCTGAGTCATCAGCAGCAATTGCCTGGCAGCCCCCTGGTCCTAGTTCTGGTGGAAAGGAGTCTTAAGCACTGATCATATGTATATATGGTCAGTCTCTAGGGCATTGTCACTGTCCCTTGCCTCTGCCAATCATGAGCGACCTTTTAACCGTATGTGTAAATTTCCAAGATATTTTAGTATTCATAGAACTACATCTGGTGAAGAAAGGAATGTAAGAAGGCAATTCTTTCATCTCTGAAAACCTAGTCATTGAAAATTACAATTTTCTTTGGTGGCTTATTTTTCATTATCTTAATTGCTGATTATACTGTTGACGCATTACTGGGTAAACTGTCTTGTACTATTCGGAGGAAATACAGCAAATTGTACTTAAACAAATTAGTATTGGAATGGAATGTGGAATATAGGCTTAACACTAAGCACTGGAACCTAAGGGGCCATTCAAAGACAAGATTATATGGAGCCGTCCAAATAAAATACTTATCTTAAGCTATGCCATCAGGAAAACTGTCATAAATTACTTGCGATGTTTAAATATGCACATTATGTACATTAAGCACAATTCAAAAACGATGGAAAGGGTATCACGTTTATATTCAGCCCATAACCCAGAAATTCAGCAGATTCTAATCGGGAATGATGTTGAATAAGTTTATTAAAATGACTCGTAGAATGGAAATGTTTGGCAGAGAATTAAGCGTCTGAATATTTTCGTCTTCTGTATAATTACTAAATCATGGCAGAGAGAGGTATTTCGCACTTCAACTATGATGCTTTTTTAAAGAGGACTAAAAAACTTTTCCTGAGGTAGCACTGAAATTATATATTGAATCTACAATTGCTAATATTGTCTGATGCTAAGCCATATGAATAGGTTCAACACATTTAATTTGTGTAATAAAATTATGGTTAATTTTAAGCTGCCAGGTTCTATGTGATAGTTTTATCTTAATCCCTTAAGAGAATGAACTTTCTGATGCAAACATCAAATCTAATAATTTTTCAGTTTGGTAGACAGCTTTAAGTTTTCATTGTCAGTCTAATGTAATAATTCCATTTCCATCTTAGGTTTAACTTCTCACCTCTTAACATTTTAGGCCTCCAGGTTATTTCAAACTTGTCTTCAAGGGACTACTTGATTCAAAAGGCTCTGTATGCAGTAATTCCTCATGTCCATGACAATAACTAAAGTAGTTTATATCCTCATTCATGTCTAGAATACTGCTCTGATTTCGAACATGCTTAATCTTCTGCACCCTTCTTGGATAGGGCTAAATTTCTCTGCTACAAGGTAACTTCCCAGTTTTCTTTTTTTACAGTCATATTTGGAACAATGGTTCATTTAAGTTCATACATAGAGCGTTTTTCATGAAAAAACTGGACATCTTTTCCTTCATTTACGCATGCAAGTCTGTAATCCCCGTGTTGTACAGTTCAAAAGGTTTCTTTCCTTCTATTAGCAAGCTTCATTCTCTGTCTCTGTCTTTTCTTCAGACTCTTACATCGTTTCATCTCTTTAGAGTCGCAACCCTTTTGCTTGGAGTTATGCCTCATTCCTTAACTCTCATTTCTCTCGTTTTCTTGACGCTCTGTGTCTATCAAATTAAATTTTGCAATAATAAAATGGAATACAGTAACCTGTGGCTGTACCTAACAGAAGATGTTTAAATCTAAATTTGAGGTTTTAGTTATAGCTCTTTGCATCCGCTGAAACGACAAGCTTCTCCAATGCCCAGTTTATTATGAAATTTACCTGAATCTCACATCTCAAATTACAGTACTCCCCTTAAAACAAAATGCGAAGATCCAAGTGTTCTGGTACAGCAACAATAATTAGGATGCACTTTCTTATAAATAGGTTTTGGACACAACAGTTGGTAATTTGGCCTACAAAATCTTTAGTTCCTGGGTATGTAGGATGTCTTGTGATGGTGAATAAGTGTTTTATGATGAAGTGGAACTTGGAATATTAAGATGAATATGCTTTTACAGTATTTGAAGAGTCATCATATGAAATCTAAGGTCCCCAAATACTGTACACAGTTTTTAATGGACATGTTTCAAGGATCTAATGGCAGATGTACGATACTCCGAATTCTAAAGTCTGGGTTATGACAAGTCTGTCCGTAATTAATTTGACTTTCCCAAGATAATGACTTCCCATATTATTTCGGTAAAATTATATCCTCGTGACTCTGGCAGAAGTGGAGCAATCCCAAGATTTTACATTTCCAAAGAAAATTAGTTCCCATATTATTACAATACAAGTAAATACATAAGTGAAGCAACCGCAAGTACCAGAGGATAGATTATAGTACAGTATAGCTAACATTATCTATGGTGCAAAACCCACAAATTCACTGATATCTCATTAACCTAAATATCAAAACTATATTATATTAACTACATAAATTGACAAGATATGTGCTAAAATTATGATGGAACTCTAAGATTAGTATCACACACAAAACAACTCTCCCATTTACCATTTAGCACATTTCTCCTACAGGCAATTGTCAGATTATAACAATCACTAAGTAATGACAAGCAAATATTTTGACATGCAATTATCATGCAATATTTACAGGATATCCATACAAAGTAATGCTAAAAATGTAACAGTAATTTACATGCAAACATGCTATTCATATCATGAATCAAGTTGCAAAAACAAGACACGTGCGAGGTTCAACTTCAAGAGCAGATAATTTTGGAATAACATCCAGAATGGATGTTGTCAAAATAGCAAGGTATCATAAGCAGCTACAAAGCATATATTAGGATTTTCCTAATGTACTGAAATTGAAAAGTAAAAACAATTGTAATTAACAAGCTTTCTCTTCATATATACAAGGTACAGGTGCCTAAATCTGCTATTGTATATATGCATTATATATACATAGCAGAATAATTGTAGGAAACATAAAAAAGTCCTTGGAAAAATTAAAAACCAAAGAAATTTTATTTCAAAAGTAAATTTACTTTTAGTGGAGTTAGAAGATATTTTGATATCTCTCAATAAGAGTTTTAAAATAAAAATTCTGTATTTCGATAACTCTCAATGAGAGTATAAAACACAACGGCCCTTTTACAGCACTCACAAATAAGAGAGCAAATCATTTATTTAGTAAGTAGCCAAACTAAAAGATCTATACTGTGTCCATTGGTTCACTCTGTTAATTATCCAAAAACTCTGGAAGTAAAACAGGTACGGCTGTGGAAGGAAAAGTGCATTAAATCATATTTTCATTCGACAGATTGACAGATCAGTACTAGTAGCAAAAAATAAATGTTTGGATGCTTCATCATTCTCAGTTGTGGTTGAGGGAAAGAAAGGGCGAGGATGGAGGAGGAGGAAGAAGAGGAAATAGATTAAACCAATGAGCGCACCAGAATCTCCAAAAAGATGATTCTTTAACTCAAGTCTGAAGATCATCTCTCCTTTGCAGTTGCAGATGTAGAATTTCTGTTGTTTTTAGCATCGAGAGATTTTTTGTCTGCTATATTATCACCAGGTCTTGGGGTTAATATGGAATTAACATTCAGAGGCAGAGTTCCAACTTCATCAACATTTTGGGGTGACAAGCAGCTGTTTGTACTCTGCCGTGAGATTGTGCGGGAATAGCTGCTCAAGCGAGACGCTGCCTGACGGGGAACATTTTGTGGAGACTCAGAGATGCTCTTTGGACTGCTAAGGGGCAGGGCTACAGGATCTGGCATATCGGGTGAATCTTGATCAGCATCCAGGCTCAAGGGCAACCTCTCAATGTCCCCAGATCTCTGAGAACTAAGAGAATTCAAGGGCTTAGTCCCAGGCGAATTTTTGGAGAGGAAAGTGCTGGGAGGTTTGCTGCCTCGTAACAAAGTAGTGCTTCTGATGGTGAAATTTGTGACACCAACAGAGCGAGCAGAGGGTGGCTTGCTGCTCTCGGGTGAGCCAGGATTGGTGTTTGGTACAGGGGGTTTGGTGCCTACTGGAGTAATAAACCTGTCGGTGGAAACATGGAAAGTTCTGCACATGAACATCAAATTCCTTAACTACTACAATGGACCAATCTATGCCTACTCGTTTCTGGGGCCTACTTCTGTATGTACATATATAATCCCAAATGATTTGTCTTGATATCCAATTTAAGAATTGATTAGGCTAGGCTGCGAAACAAGAATACAAACTGTGAATTTCACTATACAAGATAGACATACATTGTAGCTAGTTTACACTGATGATGATATTGAAACATATTCTGATCTTTCAAACTATAATCTACAACATTTCATGTAGACTAAAGTTTTTCGTTGTAGTTATGACTTTATTTGCATTTTTAATTTCTCCTTTAAATTTTCAGAATGTTTTACTCCAGAATTCGTGTAATCTTTCATCCTATGTATTAATATATATCTGCACATATACATAGGTATTATAGCAACAGAAAGAAAAATTTAAAGACTTGATTGGAGTAGGTACTTTTATCTTATTGGTAACATCATCAAGCTTACAATGATTTTGAGTCCAATGATATCACCAATGAGACGAAAGTACTAACTCAAACAAAGGCTTTTCGCTTTTCTTTTGGAGGCTAAAATACATATTTCATGCTCATTACACATCAGATGTTGTGATTTCTACACATACATTTATATATATATATATATATATATCTATCTATCTATCTAAATATATATAAATATATATATATATATATACACACACACATATATATATATATATACACACACACATATATATATATATATATATAAATATATATATATATATATATCTCACAGGGATTCTAGTATCATCTGATTCAAGTACGCAAAAGATCAACTTACTATTTTCTAACATAAAATTTCTGATACTTCTAACAAAATGCACTTGCCAAAACTTAAATCTAACCTAATACGGATTCACCCAATAATGAACATACGCACTAAACACCACAGGAAAATTCTTACCTATAAAACGTACAATGGGTCCAGGATACATGAAATAAACAATGTTAAATGTTAAATCTCAAAAGTCTCTTTACTGTACAGGATTGTTGTTACAACTGTGCATTCTTAGATGTTTCACACCTCTAGGCAATATCATATTTCCATGCAGTTCTTTAAAAAGCTCTAAATTTACCATGCAGATTCTATCTATACTCATAAGCATATTAAGGACTAATTAAACTATCTTTAATTCATCTAACTACGTGTGGAAAATGTTAGAATTTAGATCATACGAATTTCCTTTTTTACTAGGTGGTTTATTCAGGCACTTAGTTTTATATCTTGGTCGCCTATCCGTTCAGGTAGACAGACAAATCAAATGGTAAATTAATCTCAGCTACTTGAAAGAACAGTTTCTAAGTGAGATGGTTACTTCTACAAATTGGTGTTCAAAGTCATAAGGTTGGGTACAAGGGGGCTTTGAAAGGGGAACAAACCTACATAAGTTAACTCACCCCTTAGTAAATCTGATGGTACTACAGTATATTAAATCACAAAAAAAAATGCATGAAAAAATAAATATTTCTGAAAGTTTGGAAATTTAAAGAAATAAAAATTAAATTGCTATTACATATTTTAAGACATGGTAAATATCAGCTTGAGAGTATTGCTCAATAAAAACACACAGGGAATTGTTCAGTAAATGTACACAAGGAAGTCTGAAGTCAAATAAAAAACAACAACAACAAACTTGAGATAAGTAGCAACAATTGACATTCTGTAAGGGGGAGAATGGTCCTCTTATTTTGTTCCAATATTCTTGAAAACCAGTTACCATGTGCAACAGTTATTCAAAAGGGCACTTAATAACATTTAAAGTACATAAATTAACAATCTATAAAGATGACTATGAATGAGCGAGCAAAATCGAAAACGTTTTCAAAGAACAAAGTTGAAGCTACAAAATTATATGACCATGAATGAAACATATACAACAAACATTCTTACTATTGAAACCATTTTATAGCTTTCCACTGAGATGTTACAACCTTCATGAGCACACCTCTATGGATAATGAACACACAAGGTTTGTCTGTCAAACCTCAAGTGAAATAAGCATAGTATTTATGTACAGTTTCTCAAATAATGCAGCAGTTTTCCAGTTGCAGAACTGATGTATTCGCCAGTGTGTGGAATGACATAGTTAAAAGTACCAGGAGTACTCCTGTCTAGCTATTAATGATACTTAATCAAAAACACTAACATGACAAATGAAAATCGGTGATCATACGACTTGCTCTTACAAAATTCAGTTAGGAAATATCAAGGAGTATCACTTAATAGAGAGAGGTATACCGCCTGGCATTTACCATTAACATATTACAGTACAAAATCAGATGAAATAATACACTAAAAGCTTTAGAATCAGCATCGGAGCACTAAACGACATCTGTAGGACAATGAATGAAATATTCCTGAAAAAGTGCTAACCTTCGAGGGACATACAGTGAGGAAGTGATTCTACTGATGGACCACAGAAATACGGGCTCCTTTGGCCGAACCGCAGTCTCGAAACCTGTAACATCTTATCATGAGTGGACAAAAAATAGGTCTTTTGTTTTATTTTTCTAATTTTACCTGTTCCTGTCCTGTAGGGTGATACATCCGGTGTAAGTATGGCTATGTCACTGTTGGAATTACTTCCTGTTCGTGCTTTTGTTGTAGTTTTTTATGTTGTTTTCCGTGCAAATTACATTTGCTTTATTGTATTGAAGATGGATGTTTATTTACTGCTGTCATATAATGAATGCATTTAATAGCATGTTAATTTGATACGTACTACTGTTTTTTTTTTCATATCAATTTGATTACGTGTAAAGCTATATGTCTATTTACCAGGTGTTGATTAAATTACCTTTGACATATTTTCAATACTTATAGTATACTGAATCTCTATGCATGGACTGCATTCCAAACTTTCGCTTAGCCTGACGCTACACCACCTTTTATTCATTGTCGCAATTCTATTTTCAATTGGTCATGGTTCACAGATTGTTTTACATACGTTAGTTGTACGGGAATAGCAACAGGTCAAATGATGCAAAGGTGATGGGTCGATAGCCAAAAAGGGATTTTGACGAAGGAAAAATCTATTTCTGGGGAGAGACCTGTGTCGCCCGGTGAAAAGTCCTTCTTGTCACTTTTCTGATATAAATAACTTCCAAATATACCAGAGAAAGTTAAAGTATGGAATGCAGAGGTTACTACCCTCGCGCGATCATCCCTAAGGGCGTCGTGTATAAAGAAAGGGCGTGTGAAAGCCACTATTCACAGGTCGTCTTCCATTTAGAGTATTCCTTCGTCAATATTCACGAGGGGTGAGCCGCAACAGCGGTCTCTTATCTGCCAAATGTCTTAAAGTGTTTTCTAGCTGTTTACACTCCTGACATGTAGCAGTTATATTGGAGAATTTAAATGCATTTGTTTGTGAATGAATATTTGTATATGTATTACATTCTGCATCCTGGATGTTTTTCCCTGAAGTTTTCCGTTGTTTGTCGACGGGAATTTGTAGAATGTGGGAAACTTAAAATGTCAGCAGTGCAACAAAACTCAAGGAACAGAACATGCTTTTGACATCTAGTTGTAAAATATATCTTTAGGTGCTCCAATAAATATTTCTTAATAATCATGCTTCAAATGCGGGTGAAGGTTATCAATTTTCAAAGATGTTTTCATAAAAAAAGAATAAATATGATGGCAATAAGAGAATGAACAAATTATATTAAAAATTTAAATAACAAATGGGTATTTAAGTCTTTGCATAAGTATATATATTAAAATTTTCCATTTGATATTAACTGTTAGGTTATCTACAACAGAAATGAGAAAATAATATTTCTAATCCGATATTAAGTTTTCAGTTATATACATTAAAAAGGATAAAACTTAATCGGAAATTTCAATATAAAGCAACACTTTGTCAGAAATCAATGGTTGTAAATATCTCCATCTCCAAACAAAGATTCTATATTGATGAGTATTCAAGATGCATGGAATACTGAACCAAATTTAAACACACTTTTATAGGTCACAATAGTTTTTCATTTCCTGATTACAAAAGAAAATAAATAATTGGGTTCATACTATTGCTTTAAGCAAAAGAAAACAGAGGAAAGATATCTTAATGGCATATGTCATTAAAAACTATTGAAATATATGGATTGCTTCATAATGGAGTGTCTTGAGAAAATTGCTCTGTCCACATAAACATAAATGAGAGAGAGAGAGAGAGAGAGAGAGAGAGAGAGAGAGAGAGAGAGAGAGAGAGAGAGAGAGAGAGAGAGAGCAATTTCTCCCATTTTCTGGTAAAATCTCTTCAACGTCTGGATATCATGGAAGCTGTACTGATTGAAAATTCTACAAAAACAAAATCAATAAAGCAACATACATAATAATATCAAGGAAACACTTAATGAATGCATGCATAACCAGAGAATTGTTTAAAATTTATAAACCTATTGACTTCTGGCAAAGAGTTTATTTTTACAAGATATTTACAAAAGTAGAATTATCTACATATATAATCTTAGAGCTGCTCCGTTACGGTAAGTCCATTATAGTGGACTGTAACTTTTAAAATAATAAAAATGTTATTTTGATTATAAAATAAATTTTTGAATATACTTACCCGGTGATTATATAGCTGCAACTCTGTTGCTCGACAGACAACTCTACGGTAAAAACTCGCCAGCGATCGCTACACAGGTTGCGGGTGTGCCCAACAGCGCCAGCTGTCGACCAGATACCCAGTTCTCAGTGTAAACAAAGACTCAATTTTCTCCTCGTCCCACTGCGTCTCTATTGGGGAGGAAGGGAGGGTCATTTAATTTATAATCACGGGTAAGTATATTCAAAAATTTATTTTATAATCAAAATAACATTTTTCAATATTTAACTTAGCCGGTGATTATATAGCTGATTCACACCCAGGGGGGTGGGTAGAGACCAGCAATATATGTTTACACTTTTATGAGCTAAGAGTTTTTATTTCATTTTAGAAGTTATCAAAATAACAAAAACAAAATAAATAGGTACCTGGTAAGGAAGTCGACGTGAACAATTACTCTGCCTTTTAAGTACGTCTTCCTTACGGAGCCTCGCGATCCTCTTAGGATGCTGATCGACCCCTAGGACCTCATCAAAACCCCTAATCTAGGCGCTCTCAAGAAATGACTTTGACCACCCGCCAAATCAACCAGGATGCGAAAGGCTTCTTAGCCTTCCGGACAACCCAAAAAACAACAATAAAAACATTTCAAGAGAAAGATTAAAAGGGTATGGAATTAGGGAATTGTAGTGGTTGAGCCCTCACCCACTACTGCACTCGCTGCTACGAATGGTCCCAGTGTGTAGCAGTCCTCGTAAAGAGACTGGACATCCTTTAGATAAAAAGACGCAAACACTGACTTGCTTCTCCAATAGGTTGCGTCCATTATACTTCGCAGAGATCTATTTTGCTTAAAGGCCACGGAAGTTGCGACAGCTCTAACTTCGTGTGTCCTTACCTTCAGCAATGCTTGGTCTTCCTCACTCAGATGGGAATGAGCTTCTCGTATTAACAGTCTGATAAAATAGGATAAAGCATTCTTTGACATAGGCAAAGATGGTTTCTTAACTGAACACCATAAAGCTTCAGATAGGCCTCGTAAAGGTTTAGTTCGTTTTAAATAGAACTTAAGAGCTCTAACAGGGCATAAGACTCTTTCTAGTTCATTGCCTACCATATTCGATAAGCTGGGAATATCGAACGATTTCGGCCAAGGTCGAGAAGGCAGCTCATTTTTGGCTAGAAAACCAAGTTGTAGTGAACATGTAGCTTTTTCTGATGAAAATCCGATGTTCTTGCTGAAGGCATGAATCTCACTGACTCTTTTAGCTGTGGCTAAGCATACCAGGAAAAGTGTCTTTAAGGTGAGATCTTTCAGGGAGGCTGATTGTAGCGGCTCAAACCTGTCTGACATGAGGAATCTTAGTACCACGTCTAAATTCCAACCAGGTGTAACCAAACGACGCTCCTTCGTGGTCTCAAAAGACTTAAGGAGGTCCTGTAGATCTTTATTGTTGGAAAGATCTAAGCCTCTATGCCGGAAGACCGATGCCAACATGCTTCTGTAGCCCTTGATAGTGGGAGCTGAAAGTGATCGTTCTTTTCTCAGGTATAAGAGAAAGTCAGCTATTTGAGCTACAGAGGTACTGGTCGAGGATACAGATACTGACTTGCACCAGTTTCGGAAGACTTCCCACTTCGATTGGTAGACTCTAAGGGTGGATGTTCTCCTTGCTCTAGCAATCGCACTGGCTGCCTCCTTCGAAAAGCCTCTAGCTCTCGAGAGTCTTTCGATAGTCTGAAGGCAGTCAGACGAAGAGCGTGGAGGCTTTGGTGTACCTTCTTTACGTGTGGCTGACGTAGAAGGTCCACCCTTAGAGGAAGACTTCTGGGAACGTCTACTAGCCATCGAAGTACCTCGGTGAACCATTCTCTCGCGGGCCAGAGGGGAGCAACTAGCGTCAACCTTGTCCCTTCGTGAGAGGCGAACTTCTGCAGTACCTTGTTGACAATCTTGAACGGTGGGAATGCGTATAGATCTAGATGTGACCAATCTAGGAGAAAGGCATCTATATGTATTGCTGCTGGGTCCGGGATTGGTGAGCAATATATTGGGAGCCTCTTGGTCATCGAGGTTGCAAAGAGATCTATGGTTGGTTGGCCCCAAGTGGCCCAAAGTCTCTTGCATACATCCTTGTGGAGGGTCCATTCCGTTGGAATTACTTGCCGCTTCCGACTGAGACAATCTGCCATGACATTCAAGTTGCCTTGGATGAACCTCGTTACTAGTGATATGTTTTGACCTTTTGACCAGATGAGCAGGTCCCTTGCGATCTCGTACAACGTCAGTGAGTGGGTCCCTCCTTGCTTGGAGATGTACGCCAAGGCAGTGGTGTTGTCCGAGTTCACTTCCACCACTTTGCCTCGAAGGAGAGACCTGAAGCTTTTCAAGGCCAGATGTACTGCCAGTAGCTCCTTGCAGTTGATATGCATTATCCTTTGACTCGAGTTCCATAGTCCCGAACATTCCCGACCATCTAATGTCGCGCCCCAGCCTACGTCCGATGCGTCCGAGAAGAGAACGTGGTTGGGAGTCTGAATAGCCAGGGGAAGACCCTCTCTTAGGTTGATACTGTCCTTCCACCAAGTCAGGCAAGACTTCATCTTCTCGGAAATGGGGATCGAGACCGCTTCTAGCATCTTGTCCTTTTTCCAGTGAAATGCTAGGTGGTATTGAAGAGGACGGAGGTGTAGTCTTCCTAATGACACAAATTGTTCCAGGGATGATAGCGTCCCTACCAGACTCATCCACTTCCTGACTGAACATCGTTCCTTCTTCAGCATGTTCTGGATGCATAATTGGGCTTGGCTTGTTCTGGGGGCCGACGGAAAAGCCCGAAAAGCTAGACTGTGAATCTCCATCCCTAAATACACAATAGTTTGGGATGGGACCAGTTGTGACTTTTCCATATTGACAAGGAGACCCAATTCCTTGGTCAGATCTAGAGTCCACTTTAGATCCTTCAGACAGCGACGACTGGAAGAAGCTCTGAGAAGCCAGTCGTCCAAATAGAGGGAGGCTCGGATGTCCGCTAAATGAAGGAATTTGGCTACATTCCTCATCAGCCTCGTAAACACAAGAGGAGCTGTGCTTAGGCCAAAGCACAGGGCTTGAAACTGGTAGACAACCTTTTCGAAAACGAATCTCAGAAAAGGTTGGGAGTCCGGGTGGATGGGGACGTGGAAGTAGGCGTCCCTTAGGTCTAAAGAGACCATCCAGTCTTCCCTTCTGACCGCTGCTAAGACTGACTTTGTGGTCTCCATGGAGAACGTCTGCTTTGTGACAAAGACATTCAGAGCACTGACGTCTAGCACCGGCCTCCACCCTCCTATCTTCTTTGACACCAAGAAGAGTCGGTTGTAGAATCCCGGAGTTTGAAGGTCCGAGACTTTGACCACTGCTCCCTTCTCTAGTAAAAGAGACACTTCCCGTTTCAAGGCTCGTCTCTTGTCTTCCTCTCTGTACCTGGGAGAGAGATCGATGGGAGACGTTGCTAGAGGGGGTTTCCGTACAAACGGGATCTTGTACCCCTCTCTGAGCAACTTCACAGATTGTGCATCTGCGCCTCTCTTTTCCCAGGTCTGCCAGAAGTTCTTGAGTCTGGCTCCCACTGCTGTCTGAAGAAGCTGGCAGTCAGACTCTGTCCTTAAAGGACTTGGTTCCTTTCTTCTTTCCTCGTTTCCCTTCGGCACGAGCACCTCCTCTGCTGGAGGCTCTGCCACGAAAGGGCGGAATAAAACGGGACGCTGGAGTGTCCATCCTTGGTCTAGCTGACAAGGTAGGCAAAGGGGTAGCTTTGCGAGCGGAGGACGCAACAAGATCGTGAGTGTCCTTCTGTATCAATGAAGCGGCTATTTCCTTAATCAGGTCTTCTGGAAAAAGGCACTTGGAAAGAGGAGCAAAAAGAAGCTCGGATCTCTGGCACGGTGTAACTCCAGCTGAAAGGAATGAGCATAGGTTTTCACGCTTTTTAAGGACTCCGGACACAAATGATGCAGCAAGCTCATTAGACCCATCACGTACGGCCTTGTCCATGCAGGACATAATGAGCAAGGAAGTCTCTTTCTCTGTCGGAGAGATCTTTCTGCTTAGGGCTCCTAGACACCAGTCTAAGAAGTTAAAAACTTCGAAGGCCCTAAAGATACCTTTCAAAAGGTGGTCCAGGTCCAAAGATGACCAACATATCTTTGAGCGTCTCATGGCAAGGCGGCGGGGAGAGTCTACAAGGCTTGAGAAGTCGCCCTGGGCAGAGGCAGGAACTCCCAAGCCGAGAACTTCTCCCGTGGCATACCAGACGCTCGATCTAGAAGAGAGTCTAGCAGGGGGAAATGTAAAGGCTGTCTTCCCTAAACTCTTCTTGGACTGCAACCATTCTCCTATCACCCGCAAAGCTCTCTTGGACGAGCGTGCGAGGACGAGTCTAGTAAAGGCAGGAGTGGTAGACGGCATGCCTAACACAAACTCTGACGGAGGAGAACGAGGAGCCACAGAAACAAACTGGTCCGGAAACATCTCTTTGAAAATGGCCAACACTTTCCTAAAGTCCAAAGAGGGTTGAGTAGACTTAGGCTCGTCCAATTCTGATTGTGGTTCATCTATGTGTGCAGCAACATCATCATCAGAAAGTCCCTCATCCGATAACTGATGAGGAAACGGCAACGGAGTGGGTAACGGCTGGTTCGCTGAGTCCGGTCGCACGTGTGCATGCGTGACTGAGCCGGACGCAACGTCATGGAACTGCTGTCCAGTCTGTGAGCTGGCAACAACCATGGCAGCGCGGGGACGCACAGAGTCTACTCCAGACTGTCTGGACTGATGTGGGTGCGCAGTGGAAACCACACTGGGTTGCGGAGGTTGACGCACCGCGTCAAAACAAAGCAACTCTGACGGTTGTTGAACCTCCTGAACGTCAACGGAGACCTCCGTGCGTCGCTTAACGTCAACATGCGGCTGGCAGATCACACTGGAACGCATGGGTGGCGGAACTCTCTCAACTGGTGTGCGTGAGAAGGTTACCTCAGCGTCCACAGGACGCACAACCGATCGTGTGGAAGGTTGTAGGCTAGGTACTGCACTAGCTGGTGCGGCAGCAACCTTCTCCGCATGAAAGTCCTGCATTAGAGACGTCAGTTTAGACTGCATGTCTTGCAGTAGAGACCACTTAGGGTCTACTGGAGCAGGTGCGGCGACAGACGGTGTTACTGTCTGAAGCGGTACCGCTTTGCCTCTCTTAGGCGGTGAGCAGTCATCGGATGACGGCAGCGAGTCCGAACTGACCCAGTGGCTACAACCGGGCCGTTGGACTTGCGCTGAAGGGACCGACTTGCGTTTTAACGGTCGTGAGACCTTGGTCCAGGGTTTCTTGCGAGAAACACCTTCCGAAGACGAGGTATAAATGGGCTCTCTCGTCTTAGTTAGGTAGGAGCGATCTTGGGTAGATACGCCCGATACCACGGAGGGAACGTCTGTTCGCTGATTGAAGCCTCTCGAACCCATTTGTCGTACGACATTGCTTCTCCCCTGGACTTGGGAGCTTGCAAGAGGTCCCGGACTAGGAGGACGACAGGCACGAACAGACGAACCCTCAAGCGCAACATTATCCACAACACTATCACTCGGCACTTTAGCACTTCCCACTGCACTTTTGCACTTAAGCTCCTTCACATCCGCCAAGAGCTGATTACGGTCACTAGCAAGGGACTCAACTCTCTCACCCAGAGCCTGGATGGCACGCATCATATCAGCCATCGAAGGTTCCTGAGTGCCAGGAGGGGGGTTAGGAGCAACCACTACAGGGGAAGGAATAGGTTGTGGGGCATGAGGAGAGGATATATCAATAGAACGAGAAGAACTTCTCCTAACTCTATCTCTCTCTAGCCTACGTGTATACTTTTGAAATTCGATAAAATCGAATTCCGAAAGGCCAACGCACTCCTCACACCGATCTTCCAATTGACAGGTTTTATCCCGACAATTGGAACAAACAGTGTGAGGGTCGATAGAAGCCTTCGGAAGACGCCTTGAACAGTCCCTAGCATTGCACTTCCTAAATTTGGGGACTTGTGAAGGGTCAGCCATTTTGAATTGGTCAAAGGGAAATTCAAAAAACTATCAAAAAGTCATCAACAAAGAATCCGTTATCAAAAAGAGTTCAAGGATTTGTGTGAAGAGAAACCCTGCACAGCGAAAGCTCAAAACTAGAATCAAGTACTTCACCAATTAGATGTGAAAAAAACTCCAGTTTAGCAACAGCGAGTAAGTACGTCTTGTCGACACCTCGACAGAGAGAAAATTGAGTCTTTGTTTACACTGAGAACTGGGTATCTGGTCGACAGATGGCGCTGTTGGGCAAACCCGCAACCTGTGTAGCGATCGCTGGCGAGTTTTTACCGTAGAGTTGTCTGTCGAGCAACAGAGTTGCAGCTATATAATCACCGGCTAAGTTAAATATTGAAAATGGTTATTTCACAGTAACATAATCATCAACAAAGAATCTTTTTACATCATTATAGAGATAGAAATTTAAATATGAATTTAACAAAATAAGGAAATATTTTTAATTCTAAAATAATTTCTTTTGACTTTTGTTCTCTCTTAAAAGCAGAAATGAATTATTGATATACATAAAAACTAACAATACAATAAGCAAAGACAACTAAACACAGACAGTGATATTATAATCAACAAAAGTGAACTGCATTCACTCTACATCACATAAAACATCTAGCAAAACCACATAAAATTGCAATTTTTGAAAACCGGTCGCATTACAAGAAAAACTAGATGCATTCTCTACTCAAAATAGCTATAACCACCAAAAAAATACTTGTGGTTCAAAAATGATAAAAAAAAATTGGCATTCAAAGCAGAATACAGTAAAGGACATTTAAAGGTTATTTAAAATTCTATTTAAAATTCTATCACCAACTAGAAATAATTAGAATCTATTTTATGTTTTATGACGTTATCATTCCTGAGAACCATTATTAGTCTTTTTTATTAGGATTATTACAATAATATGGCATTCCTGTGCTTAATTCTAACATTACCTTATCCAAACCTGATATGCAAACTATAATGTACATATTTCCTAAAAAGGTTAATATTAATAAAAAAAGAATTTATTTCACAGATTTCTACGCTATTTTTGCAAGATAGCTTTAAAAATCCCCTTTTCCTTTTATATTATAATTCAAAGATCTTTCTTTAGCTCCCTAACACAGGTTTAAAAGCATTTAACATCATTGACTACAATTTTGCAAAAGTATATGGCAACTTTGTGCAGACAACTTTCAAGTATCAATGCTTCAAACAATTGGAACATTGATCATTCATTTATACCTTTTATAAATCAGAGTTATATAATGCAATTAGTTTGTTGTGGATTTTGTATTGCAAAATGGCCCGTAATAAGATAACTCTTGTTCAGAATTAAAACTTACATCACTCACTCAGTATGAATGATGTAAAACCAGCTAACTTGCTTGTCTTTCTCTTTCAAGCAAAATATCTATCATTGTTACAACCTTATCTCTGGCACATTTAAAGCTTATACTGGAAATTATGTAAACAAATAACTATTAAGATATATATATATATATATATATATATATATATATATATATATATGTGTGTGTGTGTGTATATATATATATATATATATATATATATATATATATATATATATATATATATATATATAAATATACATATAAATATATATATATATATATATATATATATATATATATATATATATACATATATATATATATATATATATATATATATATATATATATATATATATATATATACATGTATATATATATATATATATATATATATATATATATATATATATATATACATGTATATATATATATATATATATATATATATATATATATATATATATATATATGTATATATATATATATATATATATATATATATATATATATATATATATATATGTATATATATTTTTTTTTTGAAGTATGAAAGAATGATTTGAAGTTCTCTGGTATCCTGATTTTGAACTATGAAAAATTGTTAGATTGTTATGACACTCATTTAGAGTCTATTGTTTAACAATGTCCAGTGACAAAAGGTGTGCATGAGATTGTACTGTTGCCATATACTTCATTTGTAACTATATCAAGTTTTAGGGGTAGCGTGTCAACATCCTGAATGGTTATCACTTGACTAAAATAGAATAGAATCTGAAATTAGTTTTGACTATGCAGTTATTCAACTTTAATTAAATATACATTTCTTTATTGCTAAAGTTTTGTATGTAGTCAACAACTGACATCAGGTGACCATATCTCTATAAATGACATTAATCAAAATGAAGTATACCTCAAGGGTAAAATTCAACTTAATAATCAAGAAAAAATAATATGCACATTTATTGAAAATGCAAAGAAAAGGTTAATATGGGCGTGTGTTAACTCACATGAGTGCTAACTGAGAGCAAATTTCTTTAAATCTTGGTTTCTTTGGGAGGACATTCACATTATTGTAGATATGTTCTGTTTCTCTGCTATAAAAATAATAAACTATCAATCCTACCCATAGGTCTAATTTACAAAATGCCGAGGGTCCTTTTTTCAAGCCTATTTTGGTCTCAATTTGGCTACTGTTTCATGAGATGAATATATAACATTAGGTTTTGGATATGCTGGCACTTTTAAAAGTCACCTTCATCCATAAAATATGTTTTCTTAAAGCAAACTAAAGATAATAAGGGTCAAAACTAACTATTACCTGCATTATAGAATAGAGTTGGTATCAATCTGATATACTTTAGACAGTTTTTAATTTGAATTAATTGTACATGGAGCAAATCTTTATAAGCACTATTACGCAAACAAATTTTCCAAGAAATCTTAAGCCCAATATATTTTAGCTTGAAAGCTTTCAAAAGAAAAGAAATAAAAAATGGATCTTTTGTCTCATTGTTGAATCATCAGGACTAAACAATTAAAAACAAAAACTGAAAGCACCACACTCTAAACCAAGAGATAAAAACACACACAAACATGTTTTAAGCAGTGGGCAAATATAAGAATATTTCTCAGCTCAAAGAAGAACAAAACTTCTAAGGGATATTGTTGCTTTTAAACCACTTATTACAATTGCCACAACAAATTCCCCAACAATCCAAGCAGTGAAAATCTTACCTTGCAGTTATTGCAGAACCTGAATTGTTCACAGCAGATATGGGTGCCACACGGGATTTCCCACTCAAAGTAAGTAGCTCGCTCCTTTTGTACGTCAGTTCGGTGCCACAGCACAAGCGGTGCATTTTTGATCGGAACTATCAATAGGGAAAAAAGATATGAGCCTTAACATATCTATAGTTCTGCATTATACGTACAGGACTTGTATAGTAAATTGAAGAAAGCAACAAAATGTTGGATATTGTCTTAGTTTTACATTATTTAGATAAAATGATTAACTATGTATTCCCTTTTATAATTTTTCCATTACAGTACCGTAGTATGGAAACCGATCCCAGCCCCACAACGATGTGGGTTATGCAACCAATATTAGTGACTCGATCCATAACCGGTAATGCTCTTAATTTCTTATTCATTTTCAAATTTTTCAAAACGATTGTTCTCTGACATGGTATATTTAATAGCTCATCTCTTTTGAATAAAAAAAAATACAATCCTCTGATTTGAGTTTGAAAAGCAAGATCTGTTCACTAATTTATCAAATTAACAAAATTACTGGAAAATTTCTTTATGAAAATTCCAATACTATTCCTCCCAAACTACAGTTTTAATGTACCATTACAATAACATGTTTCTATCATTTTCCCAAAATACCGAGTTTAAAGGTTGAAACATTTAAAAACTAGATTTCTCTGTCCTAACCTTTGGGGCTCCTACTACTCATCATTAAAATGTTATAATTTGATACAAATATGGTCTATATGATTACAGTACTGTACTCTCTTCTCAAGCATTTCTATTTTCTCTTAATGCTATAATTGTATTTTATTATTTTACTTTGTTCTCCTCTATTTATGTTATCCATTGCTATTATCACTTATTCATAGATCTCACATTCCCAAACATCAAAAAAATATACTGTACTACTAAATGTAACTTGTCATATCATTGGAGAAAAAAAGCCTTTTGCAATTAATCATGACTCAGCATAACAATGAAGAGTCCTTATTTTTGAGCCTGGTTTAACATATAAAAAAACTCTTTATAAGGTTTGCTGCATCAGCATGAAAATCTGTGACTTGCTTTATTACGCAAGGAGCAAGACTCTTGAATCTAATAAGCCAAATATTACCAAAAACTTTATTCTAAAACCTGACTTAACAAAATATCATAGAACATTACATTATTACTGTACAAACCCCTGCTTACAAAACCATTAATCCCAGTTCTGAAACCTGTATGACTGTATCAGAAAAGAAGTTTTTATTTCTTAAACTGATTCACTACATCATTTAAAATCCATTACAGTGTACAAGAATTTACAATAATTACAATTATTGATAAATTAATTATTAATAACTCTTAACTCTCACTAATACATCATCAGATACAGTATTCTTAGTTTGTAATCGTGTCACCAGAGACACTATCCCTTGCATACTTCAAAGAAATATAATTCCACTTGACTTACCGTATCATCTAAAGATGTCCTGGCACCCACAATAGTGATGGCAAGGATGAGGGTGAAAATGCAGAAGACTGTTCTGAGGTTTGGATCACCAGTCTGGTAGGTTGAGATTCCAGTGCCCCAGACAATTGTCAGTTCAATGACGAGTGCCAGAACAACCCATCGGAGCTTATAGCTGTCACTGTTGGAATGGAACTAATTTAGTGACATTTATCGTGATGAATATCTGCATTTTGTAATACTTCCATGATAATTGGGTAACCCTTGTAATATATACATACATATAACAAGGCAATTGCCCCAATTTTGGGGGGTAGCCGACATCAAACAAATGAAACAAATGAGGGGACCTCTTCTCTCTACGTTCCTCCCAGCCTGACAAGGGACTCAACCGAGTTCGGCTGGTACTGCTAGGGTGCCACAGCCCACCCTCCCCCATTATCCACCACAGATGAAGCTTCATAATGCTGAATCCCCTTGTAATGATATATAGCAATTTAAACAAAAGAGTTAAAATTTCATGAAGCAAGGCTCTAGTTTTACTTGATAGTGAGTTTTTGCCCATTACTGTTGGAATAATCAATCAGATGTATTACATTAAATCAAACTACAGTAACTTATAGGTTTAACTCTTTAGCACATGAAAAAACCAAGTACTGTACATGTAATTTAGAAATAAGTCACTATGAATAAGGTATAAAATTAAGTTGCATTTCAATGTGTTGGAAATGTACATGCTGAATAAATAATGTTTTAATATACAATTTGTACCTTAATTTTTACTCTTACTGCATATCTATTTTATTCATATCCATCATGTCACTGATTTCACAAATGCTTTACATAAAGGATTTTGGTACATGTGAAAAAATAAAATAGGAATAAATGATTGGGTATTATACGTAGGTTTTCTATCCCAACATCCAATCCTTTATTAGCTACAATATAGAATTACTGAAAAAACCATAAAAAGTAACCTTGGTGTTCTATCAGTTTTTTGAGAATACAAGAAAGATTTTGAATTAAATTAAAAAATAAATCTAATAATACAGTACTGAACCATGGTCCAAGTATGTTTATATCACGGGGAAAATCTAGAACAAGAGTACAATGATCATGATCACACTCAACAAATTCAGCCAGCCCTGTGAGACATATCTAGACTGATTCAGTTAAACTACCAAGCGATAACGACAAATTAAACCTTAGACTTTCATCGAATCTTTGCAAAAGGAATCATTTTAATTTAAAGGGAAAAACATTGCTTTAAAAAGAGTAACTTATATATAAACCACATGTTCGCAGATAAAAATTACCCTTGTCTACTACGTAAGTTGATATCAATGAGCTCTGGCGGAGTTTCATTTTTGAACATTGTGAGGAGAAGCAGAACCAATGAAACAGCAATCAGTATGGCTATAGGTATGGCCTCACCATATACACCGGCTCCTGAGCCATTGAGCCAACAACTGTGGAATAAGGACCAGTAGATTTTTAGGAGAAAAACTCAAATAGGTTAGATATAACATATAATAATACGGTTTCAAGATAATGTGATATAACAGAGAAGTAAGGACGTATGTATATTTCTAATCATCTTCAAAGATTACTGTATACAAAAAAGTAGGAACACAAAAGATAAATTATAGATTCAATATTAGATACCAAATCTTAATATCTACGATCTTTACCTCATGTACACAAAACAAATGTTCTGCTGAGTGAATTATTGAAGTCTCTGACTTCTTGAAGGTTTAAGGTCTTGCTATTCTTAGATGAAAATTATTTATGCAAATATACGCTTCATTGAATACTAAAATATCACACTCAAATGCACAGCAAAAAAAGGTATTACATCAATAACTAAAATATATTACAGTACTAAGAAGTGCATTATCAAATTTGGAACTAATCAATCTAATGCAGATATAAAACGCCAACATCAAATGTAAAATAGCTAAATAATTTGTTCTACTTACTTTGATTGATCAAAATCAACATATTTGCGATAGGGCACAGCTGCACAGATGGCGACAATCACTAAGGGAACTATCAGACCAAAGGCAATCAGGAGCCAGTTAGATTTCTGCAGAAAGAATGCAACAAAATGCGATTGTTTCAATATTCAGACTAATGTTTTGAGAGGATTATTTATTCTGCAGTCTAGAAATAGTTTAATCATAACAAGAGGAGTACAGTACTGTACGTTTTAAACTGATTTTCTTATCTAGTTAGAAAAGTCTGCATTTGAAAGGAAGCTATTCAACGTTTCAAGAAATACACAAAGTTATAAACTAACATATATTTCCTCAAAAGATTATGAAATATTGAAAAACTAAATATTTTACCATAGCAGCCTGGAAACAGTGATTTCAAATCATAAAACATGAATAGCATGTATTAAAATTCAGTGTAATAAAAGAAAAGAAAAACCTGTAATTAATTTTAAACAAAAAGAAATGTGTATGATAGCAAAATTCTTAATACTGAACAGGAATGCAAAGTAAAATTAGAAATACTCCAAAAAAAATTACTTTGTATTAAAAAATAAATATCAAGCATGCCTACACAAAGATCGAAGAAAAGGGGCAAAAGCTGATAAAAGAGGATAAAAAATTAGAATAAATTTCCTTAAACATACTTGGAATGGACTTCGAATCTGAGTGACCAGAAGATGAGCATAAGTCAAACACTCCAACATGAGGAACATAAAGGCACATAAAAACAGGTAATGAAGCACCACAGCCAGAACGATGCATCCAGTCTGCAAATTAAATTTGAATCTAAGTAAATGAGAAATTATTCCTATACTTTAAGTTGTTATAACAAAATTACAGTACTTGATCAAGACATCAAAATAAAACAATTATCTGCATAATTTAAAACTTAAAAAATATGAAATATAATCACTTATATACTTTAATATGTTAAAAAAAAATTTTAATCTTGAAGATGCTACATAAATGAAACACACATTTAGGATGATCGTTTGACCTATAGCTGATTTTTCTTTTAAAACAATAGAATTACTTTTATAAAATAATCACATTAAATGGACATTACTAAAATGCTAGAAACTACTGTACATGATCCTTGATAAAACGCTATCATTTCAAAGGAAAACTATACCTATGTTATAAGGCCAAAAGCAATGATGATACTGCACAAGAGTAAAAATAAGGTTACCACATTTTCTACCCAGTAAATCATAACAACACTTTCCCTCTTTTTTTTCCCAATTCATACTGAAGGACCATTCATCCCAGCAGAATAATGGTCTTTCAGTTTAAACATTGCTCAATTTTAGAATAAGATGCCTTAAAATGTTCTTGCATAAAGAATGATTAAGAAACAACCATGAATCTACACCACACAGAAAGAAAATTTACAAATAACAACCTAGCATTTTACCTCATTTTCAGGTAGAACAGGATTGGGATGGGCCAACATTAGGTTGAGGAAAGCAGCCATTAGAGTTCCCAGAAAGGCCAGCTGAGCCACACAATCCTGGTAGAACATCCTGTTTAAAAAAAGTAATTCATTTAGGAAATATGTAATTCTTATTGCCATAGCTGACATTCTGAAAGATGTATGAATTTAGCTGAGTTAGCAATTGGGAATAAGGCAAGACAATCCAAGAAAAGACTACACTGGTTTGGGCACGTAATGAGGAGAGACCAGGAGTATGCTGGATATGGATGTTCCAGGTAGGAGGAGGAGAGGGAGACCAAAGAGAAGGTGGATGGAGTGTGTAACAGCAGATATGGAGGAGAAAGATCTCACAATGGAGGACATCAGAGATAGAAGAACTTGGATACGGCTCTCTAGAAATAGCGACCCTGCTTAGCGGGAAAAGAAGAAGAAGCAATTGGGAATAAGGGCAATTCATGTTACCAAAAATGTAATAATACAGGGCCCCATTAAAATGAGACCTCCTCCTTAGGCCTTATGATATTTCATCAACAAAAATATATTCTCTTCTACAATAATTTCTTTTTTTACATTGGGAACAATCAAGGTTGCAAGACAGGCAAACTTACCCTGTAGCAAAGAAGAGGAGCATAGTAGTGATGCAAGCAGCCACTAATATTGAGCCACAAACCAACTGCATGATAAAATTTTGACCGACAGCAACCGAACCAACTGTTAACTGTGTAGAAAAGTAAAATGTGGTGAAATAAATATTACTAACAAAATAATATTTACAGAACTTCATAATAATCATTAAAGCAATAAGAATGATATTGCAAAATAAATGATTAGGGCTCACCATGACACAAAATAATAACTGGCAACAATAATAAAAAACTGAACACACCTTATCAGTAAAAGCTTTGCTTGTGTCACTGGAGGTCGTGATGTCAAATTCCCCAGAAGTTGAGATGAAACCATCTCCCAGGTCAGCGACAAGTTCCATGGTGTACGTTTTATTAGGATCTAGAGCTGATACCAGCACTATCAAGAGAAATGGATTCTTTAATACCAAACTACCATTGTGCAAAAATTAGATACTGCATAACAAAATTCAAAATGGTTATCAACTAAATAAGGCAAGTTTTTGTAGAATAAAGGCTTATAATCTAAAAAAGGAAAAAAGGGATTTTGATGAAGGAAAAATCTATTTCTGGGGAGACACCTGTGACGTCCGGTGAAAATAGTCCTTCTTTACACTTTTCTGATATAAATCTTCCAAATATACCAGAGAAAGATAAAAGCATGGAATGCAGAGGTTACTACCCTCGCGCGAGCACCTTGTGGGTGTCGTGTATACATCAGGGGCATGTGAAAACCACTATTCACAGGCTGTCTTCCATTTAGATAATTCCTTCATCAAAGGGAAGGGCCGTAACAAAGGCCCTAGAAACCACACCTGGACCACACCATAGGGTATAAAATAGTTTTTAAAGTTAATTCTCAAACACACTGTAATAAGAGAAAACAATTACTTATTCTCACTATGTTCAAGCAATCAAAATTCATTGCAAAGGAGAAATATCTTCTTTACAGGATTCAGAAAGTCCTTGTAAAGCTTTGGGTTTCATCTAATTGGATCATTGAAAAAAATATATATTTCTACAACTTTAAACTTCAAATATATTCATTTCAATCCAAAATAAGACCGTACATAAAGAGTACGAGCTCCCTTCATTACCTGGTGGAAAATCAAAATCTTGCCTCCTAAGGGACCTTTTAAAGAACTTATCATATCTCCTACGATAGTAGACAGAGTAAGATGCCTTCCACCCAGTGTTCATAGTCCAGTCTAGAGAGATCCAGTCACCTCCCATATCCGTTTTGATCTCATTGACTGGTGGGAAGGCTGAAGCAACTGTGAAAAAAAAAAATAAACATGAGTGCGTAGTACTGAAAAGTTTAGAAGCATAATCTGTTACTGTGAGGTACAATAACATTTTGAGCTAAATCACTTAATGAAATACAATATATACATCCCTTAACATTCAAGAAGGGGGATTAGATAACAGATACCAATGAATGTAGAATCAGTAGAACTTCAAAAGTTCAAAGTTGGAGCAAATGCTTTTTTGTTGACCAGGCGGACATGAGTCTTTTTATAGTTTATTTATGACATATTTGTTTTTGATGTTGTTAATAGTTTATATATGACATGTCTGTTTTGACGTTGTTACTTATTTTAGAATGATTTATTGTTAATTTGTTCACTTCATTTATTTATTTCCTTATTTCCTTTCCTCACTGGGCTATTTTTCCCTGTTGGAGCCCCTGGGCTTATAGCATCTTGCTTTTCCAAATAGGGTTGTAGCTTGGCTAATAATAATAAAAATAATAATAATGTGGAAAAAGACCAAGAATATACACTAGCTGCTTTGTCAGCAATTTCAGGCCCTTTATCTCCTTATAATGTATAACTAAAAAGTTTCTTCCCCTGTCTTTATAGTTTTGTTTTATAATTTGGTATTTATATATCATTTACAGTATCTTTAAATGGTATATACAGTATATCATCAAGATTGTTATACAATTCAGTAATTGGTACAGTATCATATTCTCATATTTCTGCTAATAAATGAAAGTGAATACCTGTCTACACATTTTCTACATGCCCAAAAACTGTATAATGTATCACTATCAAGTGCGGTAGGAAAATTAATCTTAGATTATGTGATGTTGTAATATGATTTGGTAATTACCACTGCTACATTTCCTGTTTTTACCTTGCAATGTTTAAATTATTCAAATGAACTTTGAACCTCTTCAGTTCAGGTTTCCTCCCATAACTTATAAACTTCAGAATTTTTGTAAACTTCAATATTAAAGTTTTTGTAAACTTCAATATTAAAGTCTCCACAACAAAATACCTCATAACAACTA
The DNA here is from genome assembly GCF_036898095.1 of Palaemon carinicauda. Taxonomy (NCBI): domain Eukaryota; kingdom Metazoa; phylum Arthropoda; class Malacostraca; order Decapoda; family Palaemonidae; genus Palaemon; species Palaemon carinicauda. The sequence goes on along the minus strand of NC_090727.1, from coordinate 142,189,509 downwards.
CAATATACCACTGTGAACCAAGTTAAGTGTTAATCTACTATTATTAAACTAACCACAAACCTGATCATAGAAAATTTTTATTCATAAGATCATAAAATATTGAATATAATGTATTTGTAAATAATCTTTTTTTTTATTTCTTTTGGCTTCTCCCATTCAGGGGTCGCCAGAGCGGACCATCTGCCTCCCCTTACTTCTATCAACAGAATCCACCTCTGTCATAACAACGACCCTTATATCTACTGTAGCCATAAATCAACCTCTTTGATTCAAATTGTAGTCAATGAATCAGTTCATTCCAATTCTTCCCACGACATCATTTACATGACTACAGTAAGTTTCAATTCCCATTTCAATGAGTCTACCAATCAACTCTTCAAATGAGTTTGGATCAAACCTGGTGCTCTCTGTCGACAAGCTGGCCTGTGCATGATGCTACAGGCTTCTACAATAACAGCTCTTCGGGATCTGGAAACAATAAGACATTCCCTGCCGGTGTTCACAGCGTTTACAGTTTCTTCGTCTACTACCTCAATCTCCTCGGTTAATAATGCGGCAGTACCACGGGACTCAGCTGTAAATAGAATATGATTGGTTATATCAATTCATAGCAATAATACTAAAATACAGTTACTTTTCTTACATGTGAGATCAAGATGTGAGCATACAAAATCACAACTATGGTCACACACACACAACAACCCACTCACACATACACAGAGAGAGAGAGAGAGAGAGAGAGAGAGAGAGAGAGAGAGAGAGAGAGAGAGAGAGAGAGAGAGAGAGAGACAGACAGAGAGAGAGAGAGAGAGAGAACATTAAAATTACAACTATGGTCATGTTTGTTGAATGAATGAGAGAGAGAAAGGGGAGAGAGAGATTACCTGTAGCAGAAATTCTATTGGATTCTGGATCTACCCAAACATCATCCCTAAGCCTCTCAGCCACTTTAAGAAGATGATCAACTTCCCTTGCAACCTCAATCCTGACTAGTCTGGCGTCATTCTTCCGGCACTTCTGGTCCGCTGAAAAGCCATCAGATTGTTTATCTTGAACTTCATAGCAGAAGCCCTCAATCTGGCAGTTACTGCATGGACAGGCAGGATCTGCGAATTGCATCGAGAATTTTTCAGTATGGCATCCTATAGAGTTTATTAAATAAATTTTCTTCAAGAAATACGGCACTACAGTGCAGTAAATTCCCTAATTATCCGGCACTCAATCAGCACCCAGAAAAAAATTAAAAAATAAGAAAATAATTTCAGTTCAAAAGCTGGTTTATATTTGGTGCCTAAACATCCAACACTGTAGTTAGCCTTTGCCATATAGCCCTATCTGGTAATAGAGTTAGAGTTAGAGTTCTCTTGCTTGAGGGTACACTCGAGCACACTATTCTATCTTGTTTCTCTTCCTCTTGTTTTGTTAAAGTTTTTATAGTTTATACAGGAGATATTTGTTCTAATGTTGTTACTCTTCTTAAAATATTCTATTTTCCTTTTTCCTTTCCTCACTGGGCTATTTTCCCTGTTGGAGACTCTGGGCTTTTAGCATCCTGTTCTCCCAACTAGGATTGTAGCTTAGCTATCATTATTAATAATAATAATAATATAGAACATCAACAAAGCTACTTGTTCTTTGTAAATTCATAAACATTATTATATATAAAAGTGTGTAATGAAAAAGAGGCATTTAAAGGTTTAAAAGTTGCTCATGAGTGGGAAAGGCATGGAACAGGACAATGCCTTAGACCTAGAGACATATGTTCAGTGCAGAACCCCCTCTCCATCAAGTTAAGACTAGGAAGAGACAGGCAATGGCTGCTGATGACTCAGAAGATAGACCTATGGGCTCTCCAAACCTGCTGTCCCTCGGTCACAAGGATGGTGAAGTTGTAGACACCACTTGAAGCTTGAGCATGTCTCGAACACGCATCCAACAGATTGCTTGGCAGGGACGTTTCCAATAAGGTATCAAAACTTAGATTTATAAATTCAAATTTTGTACTGTTGGGTAGGTTTAAAAAAAAGGCAGTCTCTTTTATCAGCTGACTGCTGTTTTAGTAGAAAAGCATTGAATATTTACAAAATAAGTATAAAAGCCATGTTTATTTTACTGACTTAAATATACAGTAATTTATAGAGATGATCAGTTACCTGGATAAATCCTTTATCCATCAACCCTTTGGTACCAGTGGTGCTGGATATAAGGGAGTTTACTTTAGTACTGCTAAAAATATTATCAAGTTTCTAGTTATGAAATAATAATGCTAATTGATTTCTTTATTTAATGACTGATTATTGGAATTAATCAAATAGTTATCAATTGAATAAGTACTAAATACTATCCAATACGGATAACAGTGCGAGATTAATCCTCTGATAGTTCTGCACTTACAATAATAAAACTATTGAATTCTGCAAGAAACAATATGATGACTTTAGATCTTTTCAGCTTGGATTTATATCCCAAATCCCAAAGGTTTGAATACAAAATAAAAAAGTATCCTCTACTTTATGCAGTCCCTCGGGATGGATACAGATATTCAAGAACTGGAACCAAGATGGCTATCTATACTCAATTTTTTTAATGAGGCGCATTTGCACAGACTCGCAGCCCTTTTAGCTCTGAAAAGTTTCCTGCTATCTGATTGGTTAGAATTATCTTGTCCAACCAATTAGCAATCAGGTGAGTTTTCCGAGCTCAAAGGGCACCCCTGCGAGTCGGTGTAAATCTGCCTCACTAGAAAGAATTGACTATAGTGACATTCCTTTACGAATTCAAGGATCTCAGTACTTGAATCTTATATCCTCCAGAATGCTCGAGGATATATCTACTTATGCGGTACAGCACAAATACACGATAAAAAAAAGGTCATAAAGAATACAGCATATTCAAAATTACTTACAAGCCTTAACAGTGGTTGCCTCTTTTCTTTGCTTCCCTCCTTGCTCACTGACCGAGACAGTGTAAGAAGACCCAAGCGTGAGACCATCTATTGAATGTCCACTTGCTGGTATGGTTTTCAAAATTATGACAGCATCAGGATTGGAAGAATTCCTGATTTCCATTTTTACACGTTCTTTTTCACCAAATTCAGCCACCTGAAAGGTAAGAAATCTTCAAGTCAAATATAATGTCTGTTTTAACAAGTTTTAAAGGTTATTTTTAATTCAAGTATGTTAACACTTTTAGACTTATTATTTAAAAAAAAAATATAAGCAAAGATAAGCAAATACGTGTTGCAATATACCGTATACAATAGCTCAAAACATTTTATAGCACAATATAAACATGGGAAGATCACTGCATTAATAAGAGTATACCAAACATCTCTAGTGAAAGGAGAGACAAAGAACATTTCAAAAACATCACTTTATATGCACAACTCAGCAAAATCATGGTTTTGTGGTATCAGTCACTACATACACAATAGTTGATAAATTACATAAAACATTGGTATCACATAAGTAAGGAAATAAAGTTAAATTTCACTCGAACCTTTTGTGCCCATATGATATTCAGACGACCCGAGGGTAATGTCTGGACTATGAGAGGGGTTTCAGGATCTGTGGGAGATGATAAATAACACATTTGCTTTAATATCCAAGATTTACATGAATTTATTATTAACCCTTTTACCCCCAAAGGACGTACTGGTACGTTTCACACAACTCATCCCTTTACCCCCATGGACGTACCGGTACGTCCTTGCAGAAAACTGCTATTTATATTTTTTTTTGCATTTTTTTTATAAATTTTTGAGAAACTTCAGGCATTTTCCAAGAGAATGAGACCAACTTGACCTCTCTATGACGAAAATTAAGGCTGTTAGAGCAATTTAAAAAAAAATATACTGCAAAATGTGCTTGAAAATAAAAATAACCCCTGGGGGTTAAGGGTTGGAAAGTTCCAAATAGCCTGGGGATAAAAGGGTTAACACAAACTTTAAAACTGATATTTCACTAATGAACATCAAGACCATTCAAAGTTGATCTGTGATCGGAGCCACTTACGCGTTCGGACGACAGTGCCCACTGCTTGGCCAGTGAAGTTGAGGGCATCTATCCTGGCGCTGATAGAGACATTGTATTCAGTGAAAGGTATCAGGCCAGTCTGGACAAATGTAGCTACATCTGGGTCAACAATAGAGGATGTGCAGCTGTGAATAAGAAAATTTCTGATAAAATAAATTGCTATTTAGTTTTAAAGATCATAAAGTAAAAACGATTCTTCTTCACCCAAAGGGTTAACTACAGCAATGTAATTGTTCAGTGGCTACTTTCCTCTTGGTAAGGGTAGAAGGGACTCTTTAGCTATGGTAAGCAGCTCTTCTAGGAGAAGGACACTCCAAAATCAAACCATTGTTCACTAGTCTTGGGTAGTGCTATAGCCTCTGTACCATGGCCTTCCACTGTCTTGGGTTAGAGTTCTCTTGCTTGAGGGTACACTCAGGCACACTGTTGTATCTAGTTTCTCTTTCTCTTGTTTTGTTGAAGTTTTTATTGTTTATATAGGAAATATTTATTTAAATGTTGTTACTATTCTTAAAATATTTTATTTTTCCTTGTTTCCTTTCCTCACTGAGCTATTTTCCCTGTTGGGGCCCCTGGGCTTATAGCATCCTGCTTTTCCAACTAGGGTTGTAGCTTAGCATTTAATAATAATAATAATAATAATAAATGATTGGGTACTAGATACATTGCTAAAGGATGGGATATGATCTATTCATGGATTGAAATATGATGAGAAAAAAATTCTTTTACTGTAAAATATATTTTAGGTACAGTATATTGAAAATAAAACAAATTTCAGGCATAAGGAAAATAAAATAAGAAATTTGAAAAGGAAAATAAGGATAAACAACAATTCTGGAGGAAGCAATATAACCACCTCCTTCAGCCTTGACCTAAATAGAAAAAAAGGATCAGAGAGCAAGGTAAAGTATGAGAGTCAGACATAAAAGAACGTAATAGACCAACCCATTTAAAGAAAGAATCTAATAGAAAGAGAACTCTTACTTTCCAGGAACTGTATCATTTCCAGGAACAGAAGATGTCAAGTTCATGAGATTGCGCACAGGGCAGTACTCAACCAGCAAGCTGGAAGCATTCCAGTATTTGGACTCATAATTCCAAGAGACGGATGCTTCTGTCTTGTTAGCAGGGCCTCGAGAAAGTGTCCTCGCGTTTGCTACCATACCTAAATAGGAGTGATAAAAAGATGAGGTTAATGGACTGACATTCACAGAATAAAAACTCATTACTGTAACAAAAAATTAAATAGAAAAATCTAATTGGAAAAAAAATATAACCATTCACACGAGTCATATTTCTAACTGATTCAAACGTCCCCTTCTTTAATTCTAAGTCGTGCATAATGGCACGATGAGTCATGAATGCTTTACTGATGCTATGAAATTAGAAACTCTTCTTCTTTAATGTTTCTATTTACCTTCTGGATGGAATTCACAGACAGCTGGCAACAATGCATCACATTCTTCGCCCAGCCAAGCAAATTTTATCTCTGCTTGGTTCCAAACTGCTTTGATACAGCAAGTAGTTGCACTCAGCCTTGAGTTTTCATTTGGAAGGAGTGACTGTTGCCAGATTGAGCCATCACTCCATGGGAATCCTATACACAAAAAACTACCACCATTAATACAAATACAAAGACTTGTTTAAATAAGTGGGAAATATATATACTCATCAATCAAGTTAATACGAAATTGCTAACATAAATGCTATCTTTCTGTGAAACAAAAAATATAGTCATGAAAACATAAAAAATAACATGAAACTACAGTACACTGAAATCCTGGAACTTTAAAGAAACAATTCTAAATACTCTTAATAAAGTTATTTTTCCTATTCTACCCTAAAACTAAATAAAATAACTTCCATAACCTTGGTATTCAGGGCACATGTTAAGACCGATCCAAAATGTGTCCATTATTGGTACAGCGCTGTTCTTGATGAGAGAAGATTGAAGTTTATCGTTTTCCATACTGTCAGCCAATGAAACCAGAGTTCCGGCACTCGCCCTACACTGGGCTTCTTGGTCCTGCCAACTTCCGAGCCCTTGAGCAGGCGCATGTATGATTATATCATCCTCCAAAACAATCCAATGAAGGGGCAAAGCTGGAAAAGATTTTGAGTTAATATTTTACATTACTTCGGCATATTAAACACGATATTTTTTTACAGGATAAAAAATATTTCACTCTGAACATTTTTTTAGAGTACTGTAAAGAATTACCTGCATATATCTCTGTCTCTCCACAGGCCACTGAAACTTCTCCAAAATGGCATGAGAGAGAGACCTTGTACTGAGTCTCAAAGCTGAGTGATGGAAGATCTATGCCCATGATGTCTCCAGATATATTGGTAACATTTTCAAAACGTTCCTCTGTTAACAAAATAAAGTGAAACTATTACTATTTTATAATATATAGAATTAAGGCCTGTGCTGGGGCCTGGGAGGTTTTCAGTGCATTGATGAAACTGGAAGAAAGCCCCATAGTTGCACTGTGATCAATAAATTAAAACTGGTCGGACAACTAAATAGAAGAAAGGAAGACGCAACAGAGGCAAAGGAGAAGTTTTGGAGTAACTCAGATCTACTTCAATCTTCAATGTACGAAAATAGTAACCAGATTATACGAGGTATGGAACTTTTAATTCAGAACTACTCTAAAATCCTCACATTTTTAATATTTCAAATATAGCCCCACAGGCTCTTGCTGCCAGCAGCCTGCCATTTTGTTGGTTGAAATTGTAACAGTTATGTAAATCATGTTTAACTGGTGGTATTGACTCTCATTCTCAACACTCATTGGTAGGTAATGTGGGGCTGCTCTTCAACAGGCATTAAACATCAAAGTGAGGCTAATTCTGAGAGACAGTGATATGAATGTCTATTCTATTGGAAATGAAACATTGCAAAATCCAACTGTGGGTTTATCTGGTTTTGTATATCATTATCAAAATCATTTTCAATGAAAGCTGCCTTTTCTGAAAGGTACTACTATAGATTTCAATGCTGCCAGAATTATTCTAAAGGAATGGTTATTGTTTATATGAATATACTAAATACAGCTTTTGTTATGCTGTTAACTACCTTATAACATACATTGACAACATATTTTAAAATTGAAAGAGGTTTCATAAAAAAATATGGAATACCTACAGTTTGATTTGCTCTTTACAATATCTACTGCAATACTTTTCCAGCAACTAACTACAATTGCTAGGATTTAGGAAGAATCCTTTTAGACATTGTAAGAACTTAAAACAAGTAGAAAATTTTGCTCTAGAAACAAGATGTTAGTTGGGCAGAGAAAACTAATCATTTTTAATTAATAAAGATAATGTCTTCTAAATAAGCCATAGAAAAGATATTGAGCTTTGTCTTGACAAAGACCAACCTTCAGATGACTATCCAGATGAAATTCACTATCAGTATGAAAGACATTTCTGCTAATTAAATACACAAGTACATCTATCCCTATTTTACAAATGTAAGATGATATATGGCCCTATGTGATCGTTCTAGTGACAATAAGTCTTAAAAATCAATAGACCCCTAATGAACAATAAAAACTACTTAACGTATCAGCAGAACTTATTTACTATCTACATAAGAACATCGGAATAAGCTTTACCTTCATCTGAACTAAGATAAACAGTATACATGAAGGCTGTGGCTTGGCTGCTCTCAACAGGTGTAGGTGATGCAGTGGCACTGCTTAGAAAACTCACACCCCCAGTAACTAAAGTACTACTTCCCAGATTTGAGATAGTTGTTGAAGAACTGATTAAGGAGGATGGCGTAGAACTGCTAATGCTGGAAGTGGCTGTTGTTGAACCACTGGATATTGTTGTAGATACTGTGGTAGTAGCAGTTGCTGTAGGATCTGGGGTTGTTGATTTTAATGAAGCTGTGGTGTTTGAAGTGACTGTAGAGCCTGTGGAAATAGCCGAGCCTGTAGAACTTGTAGAGACTGTAGAATTTGTAGAGCCTGTAGAAATTGTAGAGACTGTAGAGGCAGTGGAGTTCGTAGAGCCTGATGAGGTCGTAGGAGCTGTAGAGGTCGTAAGAACTGTAGAGGTCGTAGGAACTGTGGATGTTGAAGGGACTGTAGATATAGTAGAAACTGTAGAGGCTCTAGAACTTGTAACAGGTGTAGTGGATTGCTCCTCTTCCTCCCAAGACACACCAATTACAAGAGCAGGTGTCCAGGTCACCCGAAGTGTCCCGTTCCAAAGAATAGCAGCTGTCAGGCTGACATCTGTAACAAAGGCTCCATACCCAATTTCCTTCTCTGAGAGTATCACGCCATCCCATGCCACTGAAAGAGTAAACGGATACACTAAAGCCTTACATGTCTTCTTATATATATTAATTTCTTTCTCTGCGTAGAGTCTATATTAAATGGGTAACTTGTTACGATTATAAAATCAATGAAAGTTGGGGAAATACAATATTTGGTCAAATGTTCAGGTATGAAGACAATATACAGAGGTGAAAATACACTTACAGATATAAAGATTGAAAGAAAATGTTGCCAACTCTACAGAGTTTGCTGTTGGAATAAAGGTGACACTGTAGTTGTTTCCCCCAGTCACGCCTGTAACAGTCACTTTCTCCTCCTGAAGATCAACGAAGAACAAAAGCTAAGAATGGAGGATGTGGGACTTTCTCTCCAAATTTTACCAGATTTTCAAAGGCATCCAGTGCCTGATCACTTGGATACTAAATGTTTGGTAAAACTTCATCAGTCTACATCAAGTTTGACTATATGTTATTAAAAAACTCATAGACCCTTTGTTTATGCCAATAATAAAAGTAATCACCATTGCATATGTGAGAAATTGCAGACATTTTCATAAAAGGATGAACTATTGAATAATTTAAAAATGATCAAATATTGTAATTATGCCTTCCTTTGTGATCTCAGTTTGTTTAGGAAATATTGCTTACATCTGAACGATATATATATATATATATATATATATATATATATATATATATATATATATATATATATATATATATACATATATATATATATATATATATATATATATATATACACATATATATATATATATATATATATATATATATATATATATACACACACACATATATATACATATATACTATATATACATATATATATATATTTACATATATATAATTGAAAAGTTTACAATACAATAATAATCATTATCATACCTTGTTCGAAAGGCTCAGTGTATCAACTTCCTCAAGATCATTATCAACGACTCGAAGGATGACCTCAGACGTGATCCAACCACTAGAGGCCGAGGACCAAGTTAGATCCACTTTCTCTTCGTCAACTACAGCTGCCTGTAACCACAACGGTCTCCGGAAAATAACTGATAAGAAACAAAAAAGGGATTTTGATGAAGGAAAAATCTATTTCTGGGGAGAGACCTGTGACGCCCGGTGAAAAGTCCTTCTTTCTACCTTTTCTGATATAAACCTCTGCATTCCATGCTTTTATTTTTCTCTGGTATATTTGGAAGATTTATATCAGAAAGGGTAGAAAGAAAGACTTTTCACCGGCCGTCACAGGTCGACCCAGAAAACATGTTTAATGAATGTGTTAATGGTTAAGAAGACAGCACAAGTAAATATGAAAATCCTGGAATGTTTAAGGATGAAAGGTGTGGAGTGATAAAAAAGGGTTCTATACATAATTTGATGTTAATGTTAATTTGTTTTGCTAATGAATGACAATTGACTGACTGAAGAACAACACTATAAGATTCATTCATTCATGCATTCTACATGTGTGTGTATATATATATATATATATATATATATATATATATATATATATATATATATATATAGAGAGAGAGAGAGAGAGAGAGAGAGAGAGAGAGAGAGAGAGAGAGAGAGAGAGAGAGAGAGAGAGAGAGAGAGAGAGAGAGAGAGAGAGAGAGAAATTGCATGTTTATGTTGTAGTTTTTTAAGAAAACAGTTCAATAAACGAAATTTAAAAGACTTGACTTAAAGATCAAAACAAGATTGTAAAAAACCTGAAAGAACTGATTTAGCAACATCTCAAATTTTACTGTCTATTGGGAGATGAAAGCAAAACAGGATTAGAAATGAAAATAGAAGAGATTCTCGATCACCATATGTGGATAAGATTGAGGGGTAGATGCAGATGGTTTGGGCATGCTCTTCGCACACCCTAAGAGAGATTAGTTCACCAAACTTTTACCTGGCCTCCACTAGGCACTTGGAAGAGTTGGAAGACCCAGACCTACATGGTTGAGGACTATGAAGTGTTAAGTAGAAGATGGATGGAGAAGTATTGATTTAAAAGCTCAAAATAGAGACGACTGGTGAATTTTAACTGAGGCTCTTTGAGTTAATAGGCGTAGGAGATGATGATGATGATGATGATTGCTGGATAATCCAATTAATGTGAAAATATCAATTTCTGGTTTGGACTGCAAAAACCAATGGATGTGAATGGTATATTTCCCACCTATTAACTGGATGATGCAATTGATATGGATAGACCAAATAATGGATATTAAGGGAAAATTTACAAAGTCGTATGATTCCTCATCTACAACTCACCTTGGTTCTGCAAAAGACAAGTAGATTCCTTAGGGTTACACCCAATAACTTCAGCATTTATTGAATCGTTTCCACAAGACAGATTAAACCCTTGGTAGACGCACTTCAGGCTAATAGTGTACCTGTTAAAATAAGTCGATTTATTTTCTGTTTTTGGAAATTGAGGGGCAATTATCTATCTATCTATCTACAGTATATATATATATATATATATATATATATATATATATATATATATATATATATATGTATATATATATATACACATACACACACACACACATATATATATATATATATATATATATATATATATATATATAGAGAGAGAGAGAGAGAGAGAGAGAGAGAGAGAGAGAGAGAGAGAGAGAGAGGGGGGGGGTTATTGTAAACGTCACTGAAGGAACTCTCCTCTCAAAAGACAATGTTTGATACACTGTATGTACTGTTCTTTAAAACACTATAACAAACAATGTACTAGATTTAGTTCTAGCTTAGTCGAGAGTGTTGGGCATTTGTTAAGGACCTTACAGATCAATATGGAATTTGAATCATATGCGTCACGATTCTTGCCCTAATATGAACTAATGAAACCTTGGATAAAAAGTGGGTGAGGTATTTAGCAAATGGAAAACGTCATGCACAATGTTAATAGCCGACTAATGAGGTTTCTATTGGATTATTAGAAAAATAATGTTAGAGGAACATCCAGTTAATGGATTCCAATTTTCTTGGTGATTAGAAAATTAATAAAGCCATGTCTAATAGCAGTTATGGCTTTATTCACTTTCATAAAGCAACCTTATTCCAGGCAAACTGACATACTAATTTCAACATTTGACCTTCAGGGTCCTAAAAGCGGACACAATATTGGGCGAGAAATTATTAGGAAACTGTTACTCGAATAGCTTTTCTTTTACCCATTGTCCATAAATGTCCATTACTGTCCCAGCATCTACTTTTGCTTTTCCTATAGAAATTATTATTGCAAAATGCTGACAAAGTTTGGCAGATACATGTGGCTGGTGTATGATTGAGGCCTCCTAAAACATAGGCTTAACAACCAAAAGGTCAAGGTTTGCAAGCATATATGCTTGCCTGTTTTACATCGTTTGTACATGTGGCAATTTATGTAATGATGTTTGATTTTTTCATGTGCTTTTCCATCCGAATATAATTTTTTTTCTCTGTTTATAACTACGGAGAAAAAACATTGCCTTATCTACATTTCCTCTTCTGTGTATGTGGCATTTTGTAAAATGTATATTGAACATTTTAATTCTCAGAGTACTTTTCCTCACAAGTTTGCTCTTAATTTATTTCCAGCATATATATATATATATATATATATATATATATATATATATATATATATATATATATATATACATATATATATATATATATATATATATATATATATATATATATATCCAATGTAATGAAAAGCAAGTTTCTGGTTTTATATATATATATATATATATATATATATATATATATATATATATATATATATATATATATATATATATAAATATTACATATACTGTATACATATATATTTCTTTCTGGTCACGCTCAACTCTCCCATTCCCTCTTGTTGCGCGAGAGAGGGGGGTCCATGTATGCGCAAATCTAGATATTTAGCAGTCATTTTGGGACGCGTGCACTAGTATACACATAAGTTTAATAAATAAAAAACGCTAAATATGTGATATTATTATCATAATTATTATTACTAGCTAAGCTACAACCCTAGTTGGAAAAGCAAGATGCTATAAGCTCAAAGGCTCCAACAGGGAAAAAATAGCCCAGTGAAGAAAGGAAAAAAGGAAATCAATAAAGGCTATGAGAAATAATGAACAATTAAAATAAAATATCTAAAAAACAGTAACAATATTGAAAGAGATATTCAATATATAAAATATAAAATGACTTATCATTATTATTATTATTAATTTCTAAGCTACAACCCAAGTTGGAAAAAGCAGGATGCTATAACACCAGGGTCCCCAACAGGGAAAATAGCCTAGTACAGAAAGGAAACAAGAAAAAATAAAATATTTTAAGAACAATAGCATTAAAATAAATATCTCCTATGTCAGCCTGTTCAAAATAAAAACATTTGCTGCAAGTTTGAACTTCAGAAGTTATACCAGATTCAACTACCCATTTAGGAGTAATTATAAAACTTACTTTGCTCCCCACAGAGGGCTCGGAATGGTGAACCTTCTAGCATTAACCTTCATTTCCTGCACCTGGTTGCCTTCGCCACCTCCTTCCCGAGTTATTGCAGCCTGGAAAGATCACGTTCCATCATATTTCATAAATTCGTATTATATAAATGGTCAGTTTGGGCTTTACTAATAAGGATTAGACCAGCTTTTTGATAAACAAAATGCAAAAGAATGCAGCTTTGGGGAAAAAATGCAATAGAATGCAGTTTTTGGGAAAACAAAATACAACATAATGCAATTTTTGGGAAAACAAAATAGAACAGAACGCAGTGTTTGGAAAACAAACTACACGTGTGCAGCTTTTGGAAAAACGAAATTAAACAGTAGGCAGTTTTGGAGAAACAAAATACAACATAATGCAGTTTTTGGAAAACAAAATACAAGTGTGCAACTTTTGGGAAAACGAAATTGAACAGTAGGCAACTTTTGGAAAAACAAAACACAATATGAAATTTTTGGAAAAAACAAAAGCAAAAGAATGCAGATTTGGGAAAACAAAATACAAAAGTGAGCAACTTTTGACTAAAACAAAATACGGCGGCAAGAAGCTTTTGGAAAAACAAACCAAAAGTACGCAGCGTTTGGAAAAACAAAATACTACACTAAGCCGTTTTAGAAAAAAACGAAAAGTACGCAGCTTTTGGAATAAAACAAAAAAAAAAGTATGCAGCTCCAGGAGAAAAAAAAAAGTACGCAGCTTTTGGAAAAACAAAACAAAAGTATGCAGCTTTTGGAAAAAAAAGTACGCAGCTTTTGGAAAAACAAAACAAAAGTACGCAGCTTTTGGAAAAACAAAATACTACACTAAGCCGTTTTAGAAAAAAAAAAAAAAACGAAAAGTACGCAGCTTTTGGAATAAAACAAAACAAAAGTATGCAGCTTTAGGAGAAAAAAAAGTACGCAACTTTTGGAAAAACAAAACAAAAGTACGCAGCTTTTGGGAAAAAAAAAAACTACACTAAGCCGTTTTAGAAAAAAACGAAAAGTACGCAGCTTTTGGAATAAAACAAAACAAAAGTATGCAGCCTTTGGAGAAAAAAAAAGTACGCAGCTTTTGAAAAAACAAAACAAAAGTACGCAGCTTTTGGAAAAACAAAATACTACAATATGCAGCTGAAAAAAAAAAAACGAAAAGTACGCTGCAATTAGAGAAAAAAAATACAACAGTACATAGCTTTTGGAAAAAAAAAAAAAACAGTAATACAGCGTCTTCTATTTCCATGGAATAAAGAGAACAGATAATAATGATGACTTCTTTTCGAAGTTTGGATCCAGGTCAACGATTTATATTGACGTCACTATAAAAAGGTGATTCTGTCCATTTGGATTTAGATAGAGACGCTGCTTATGGAGATAAGAAAGATTGGGAGTGTGGTGTTGTTTTGAGAGAGAGAGAGAGAGAGAGAGAGAGAGAGAGAGAGAGAGAGAGAGAGAGAGAGAGAGAGAGAGAGAATTATTTAGTTGACAATCATAATAATTATATTAAATATTACGTTATGAAAGATAATTAGTAAAGTGATGAATAACAATCATAGAGAGAGAGAGAGAGAGAGAGAGAGAGAGAGAGAGAGAGAGAGAGAGAGAGAGAGAGAGAGAGAATTATTTAGTTGACAATCACAATAATCATATTAAATATTACGTTATGAGAGATAATCAGTTAGGTGATGAATGACAATCATAGAGAGAGAGAGAGAGAGAGAGAGAGAGAGAGAGAGAGAGAGAGAGAGAGAGAGAGAGAGAGAGAGAGCGCGCGAGAGAATTATTTAGTTGACAATCACAATAATCATATCAAATATTACGTTATGAAAGGTAATTAGTTAGGTGATGAATGACAATCAGAGAGAGAGAGAGAGAGAGAGAGAGAGAGAGAGAGAGAGAGAGAGAGAGAGAGAGAGAGAGAGAGAATTATCTATTTGATAATCATAATAATCATATGAAATATTGCGTTGTGAAAGAGAGAATTATATAGATAAATGACAATGATATAAAATATTAAAGAGAGAGAGAGAGAGAGAGAGAGAGAGAGAGAGAGAGAGAGATCTAGTTGATAATCATAATAATCATATGAAATATTGCGTTGTGAAAGAGAGAGAATTATCTAGATAAATGACAATGATATAAAATATTAGAGAGAGAGAGAGAGAGAGAGAGAGAGAGAGAGAGAGAGAGAGAGAGAGAGAGAGAGAGAGAGAATTATTTAGTTGACAATCATAATAATCATATGAAATATTGCGTTATCAAAGAGAGAATTATTTAGTTGATAAATGGCAATCATATAATACATTAACTTGAGAGAGGGAGAGAGAGAGAGAGAGAGAGAGAGAGAGGAGAGAGAGAGAGAGAGAGAGAGAGAGAGAGAGAGAGAGTAAAATACTTTTGACGCCAGGAACAAGGACAACGGAATCATTAAGTCACGCCAATTTCATTGCGATCGTAAAATATCGCGAACAAAAAGCAAGTTTCTTCAAGACTATTCCGGGGACATATTTTATAGTCTTATCATATATACTCCGACTGATATATGATGATTTGATGGGTTCTATAATCCTCGATCGTCAGACACTGGAATGAATTTTGAAATAAGAGAAAAATATAAAATTGGGACAGTTTCATTAAACGGGATTTTTATTGTAATCTCGTCATCATAATCGAAAGACGTACCAACATTATTTTAAATTTTCTGTTATTTTGTGATGATGAAGAAAAAAATAAAAGAGGAATTTCCGGTTAATTTTCATGTGCTAAGTTCGATAAAACACGAAACTATAGAAACTTGATCAGCTGAAATGCATAATACGCTAAAAACTGCAAAATTGTAGTAGCAGCTAAGAGAGAGAGAGAGAGAGAGAGAGAGAGAGAGAGAGAGAGAGAGAGAGAGAGAGAGAGAGAGAGAGAAGGAAATAAAATATATCTTAGGTGATTGAGATATAAGACGATAAAATATGATTAGGTAAATAAAGGTAAAAATGTGATTAAGTAAATAAGATTTTTATTCATTTTGAAAATGTGACACCTAATCAAAGTATTTAATTGCGAAAACTAAATCCTACCATGAATAAATAAAAAATATCATCAAAAGAGCTTAACATACAACAAACTAGTTAGTATAATTAAAAAAAGTATGGAAATAAAAAATATAGATAAAATACAAGAAAAAGAGTTTATCAAAAATGGCAACAAAATACAATGAAATAAATAGATAAATAGTATCGAAATATTATAAAAAAAAAAATAGCATACAAGAAATAAGAGTTAAGTAAAATTAGCAAAAAAACACAATTAATGAAATAAAGAAATAGTATCGAATTATAAAAAAAATAGCATACAAGAAACAAGATAGTTTATTAAAATGGCAATAAAACAATGCATGAAATAAAAAAAAATAACTAAAAATCCCATAAAATCAGCCAAAATACCACAATGCAAATAATGAAAAGACTAATAATTTCAATATAATCGAACCATCCTTTATTTACCAAATAGGTTGTGGATCCCAGGGAGAGGTCTTTCCCACCCGGACTACGGATAGTCGGCTCCTCCCACGTAGCGACGACCCATCCGGCAGGCAAGGCTTCGACAATTAGCCCAGTTATTGGCGTTACGTCTGTAAAGGAGTGTTTAAGTTACGACCATAGTTGAGCATATACATAGACCGTGTTTACGTCCTATACACACGCATGTGTGACATGTGGGAATGTATATCGACCTTGATATATTACGTGCATGTCAAAACTTAGCAGCGTTTGTGCGTTTGTACTTCTTAAATAAATGCTGGAGAGCGAGTATTAATATTCATTCTAAGGCATATATATATATATATATATATATATATATATATATATATATATATATATATATATATATATATATATATATATATAAGATAAATTTAGCACATTTAGACGTGTTTTTTATATTCAAATAAGATGTATGGTATGTCACTGTCGTGCCAGTTTCTCGGACCATAGTTCGATTCCCCGGCCGGCCAGATGCTATCATCTTCGAGTTGATTCCCCCTTGGGTCTCTGATGATGATGATTATTATTATTATTATTATTATTATTAATAATAATAATTGCTAAGCTACAACCTTAGTTGGAAAGGCATGATGCCATATAAGACCAGGGGCCCAAACAGGGAAAATAGCACAGTGAGGAAAGGAAACAAGGATAAATATGATATTTTAAGAACAGTAACAACACTAAAATAAATATTTCCTACATAAACTATAAAAACTTTAACAAAACAAGAGGAAGATAAATTAGATAGAAAAGTGTGCTCAAGTATACCCTAAAGAAAGAGAACTCTAACCCAAGACAGTGGAAGACCAGGGTACAGAGGCTATGGCACTACCCAAGACTAGAGAACAATGGTTTGATTTTGGAGTGCACTCGTAGAAGATCTGCTTACCATAGCTAAAGAGTCTCTTCTACCCTTAACAAGAGGATAGTAGCCAATAAACAATTACAGTGCAGTAGCTAACCCCTTGGGTGAAGAAGAATTGTTTAGTAATCTCAGTGTTGTCAGGTGTATGAGGACAGAGGAGAATGTGGAAAAAATAGACCAGACAATTCCGTGTATGTGTAGGCAAAGGGAAGGTGAACCGTAACCAGAGAGCAAGATCCAATGTAGTACTGTCAGGCCAGTCAAAGGATTCCATAACTCTCTAATGGTAGCATCTCAACGGGTATAGCAAGAATCCAGATATTAAGGTAGTATAATATATGGCTTATTTGAATATATATATATATATATATGCATGTGTATATATAAATGGGGTCTGTTCACACACGTATGCACACACACACACACAATGTGTGTGTGTGCATACGTGTGTGAACAGACCCCATTTATATATACACATGCATATATATATATATATATATATATATATATATATATATATATATATATATATTTATATATATATATATATATATATATATATATATATATGTGTGTATATATATACATATACATATATATATATATATATATATATATATATATATATACACACACATACATATATATATATATATATATATATATATATATACGCTAATGCATATAGGCTAATATATACATATCGCTTGAAAAAAAATAAACTAACCAAACAACATAATGCATTAAAGTACGCAATACATCAATACTGAAATGAGTCAACAAAACAAGAAAGAGAGATCTTACTTCGAGGACATCCTAGGACTTCGAACCGGAAACACTTGTTGTCCTCTCCGGGCCACTTGACCGAAGAATCAAACTCGATGCGCAGGCGCCGTGCGGCCACCAATGACGTAAAGGAGTGAGTCGAAATGAAGTCATTCCGACCTTCGCTCGTTTGGGCGTAATACTGAGAGAGGGAGATTTGGGTATTTAACAAAATGTGTAATAGATATATTTCAATATTCTGAAAGGGTAAATATATTGGAGAGTTATAGATTGGGTACCTAACAAAATGTGTAATAGATATATTTCAATGTTCTGAAAGGGTAAATATATTGGAGAGTTACAGTATAGATTAGGTATCTTACAAAATGTGTAATAGATATATGTCAATGTTCTTATATTTCAATGTTCTGAAAGGATAAATATATTGGAGAGTTATAGATTAGGTATCTAACAAAATGTGTAATAGATATATTTCAATGTTCTGAAAGGGAAAATATATTGGAGAGTTATAGATTGGGTACCTAACAAAATGTGTAATAGATATATTTCAATGTTCTGATAGGGTAAATATATTGGAGAGTTATAGATTGGGTACCTAACAAAATGTGTAATAGATATATTTCAATGTTCTGATAGGGTAAATATATTGGAGAGTTATAGATTGGGCACCTAACAAAATGTGTAATAGATATATTTCAATGTTCTGAAAGGGTAAATATATTGGAGAGTTATAGATTGGGTACCTAACAAAATGTGTAATAGATATATTTCAATGTTCTGAGAGGGTAAATATATTGGAGAGTTATAGATTGGGTACCTAACAAAATGTGTAATAGATATATTTCAATGTTCTGAAAGGATAAATATATTGGAGAGTTATATATTGGGTACCTAACAAAATGTGTAATAGATATATTTCAATGTTCTGAAAGGGTAAATATATTAGAGAGTTATAGATTAGGTATCTAACAAAATATGTAATAGATATATTTCAATGTTCTGAAAGGGTAAATATATTGGAGAGTTATAGATTAGGTATCTAACAAAATGTGTAATAGATATATTTCAATGTTCTGAAAGGGAAAATATATTGGAGAGTTAATC
>NC_090727.1:142164089-142167373 GCF_036898095.1 Palaemon carinicauda | reverse complement strand
TTTGTTTTATCTATCAACAGTACTTTAAATAATCCAATAGTTCTATGATCCTCTTAAATTGTATTGTTAAATCCTTATTCCATTATAACCTGGGAAGTGCCTTATTCTTTACCACCGTTTATAAATACCTTTACAAAGTAATTTGAAACTTAGTTTTTGTTATTTTGCTATAATGGTTCGTAGCACTTTCCTTCTATTGCTTATTACCATTTCCGTATTTTCCATTTATCTCCATTTTTATTCTTGCTAGCTATTTATTCAAGGTAACTCCTCATGGTGTCTGTATGATATTTTTTCATCTCATACTTCAATCGTCCTTTTGCTGAATTATGAAGATCTCGTGGAATTTTCTTATGCTAATTTTTCACGTCCGCATATATACTTTTTTTTTTTTTTTTTCATTCTTATTCCCTTATGTATTCTATTTCATTATTTTTTCCTCTTATACTCATTTATATCCTGTTTGTTATTCATTTCATCCAATTACTGGTCTTTCCTTTCATTTCTTCTACTAGCTACCACTTTGGCCCATCTCTTTTCTTCTTATCCTGTTCTATTCTATTCGCCTGTATATTTCTCTCGTCCTTTCTCTTTTCATGTCCCTCTTCTAATTCTTTTCTTATTCCTATCCTCCTCATCCCTTATATTCGCTCATAAGGTCTTCTGCCCTTCTCCATCATCTGGCGAGTTGATCCTCCGGGGACCTCGAAATAACTCGAGGATGAGATGAAACATCGTCGCTAAACCTTGACCTTTAAACTCTATTTTTTTTTTTATATGTGACATGACGAGATGAGTTCGACCATCTTCCTCCCCCTCCCTCTCCCCATCCCCCCCCCCCCTCCCCCTCCACTGCATCCTTCAGTGCCCTTCCTTGTCGCCTTTCCCCCCTCCCCCTTTAATCTTACGTTTGATCTCCTCAGCTCTCTTTTCTTTCTATCCCTTTTATCTTCTTCCTCTTTTCCTTTCCTTCTCTAATACTTGTCACTTTCCAAGAATCTCTCTCTCTCTCTCTCTCTCTCTCTCTCTCTCTCTCTCTCTCTCTCTCTCTCTCGGTATTAGCTGCACTGCTGTTTGTTATTATGATCTCAGACATAGACTGTGATGTTGAAAACTCCGTAGTGAGATGTTTCGCCGATGACACAAGAATAAGTAGAGAAATTACTTGTGATGAAGATAGGAACTCACTACAAAGAGATCTAAACAAAATATATGAATAGGCGGAGATAAATAGGATGGTATTTAACTCCGATAAATTCGAATCAATAAATTATGGAAACAGAGAAGGAATGGTATATGCATACAAGGGACCTAATAATGAGACAATCACAAACAAGGAAGCAATTAAAGACCTTGGTGTTATGTTAAATAGGAATATGTTATGCAACAACCAAATAGCAACACTGTTGGCTAAATGTAAAGCAAAAATGGGAATGTTATTCAGACACTTTAAAACAAGGAAAGCTGAACATATGATTATGCTTTACAAAACTTATGTACGTAGTACACTCGAGTACTGCAATGTGATATGGTACCCACACTACTAAAAGGATATTGCGCAAATAGAGAGTGTACAAAGGTCCTATACTGCTAGAATAGAAGAAGTTAAGGACCTTGACTACTGGGAAAGACTGAAATTTTTAAAACTATACAGTCTAGAAAGGAGAAGAGAACGCTACATGATAATACAAGCATGGAAGCAAATAGAAGGAATTACTGAAAACATCATGGAGCTAAAAATACCAGAAAGAGCAAGCCGAGGTAGATTAATAGTGCCAAAAAATATATCAGGTAAACTAAGAAAGGCGCACAGGACATTAATCCACTACGCACCAGCATCGATAATGCAGCGACTATTTAATGTGCTGCCAGCTCATCTAAGAAACATATCAGGAGTGAGCGTAGATGTGTTTAAGAATAAGCTCGATAAATACCTAAGATGCATCCCAGACCATCCAAGACTGGAAGATGCAAAATACACCGGAAGATGCATTAGCAACTCTCTGGTGGATATACGAGGTGCCTCACACTGAGGGACCTGGGGAACCCAAAACAAAATATAAGGCAATAAGGCATAAGGTAAGGCTCTCTCTCTCTCTCTCTCTCTCTCTCTCTCTCTCTCTCATCTCTCTCTCTCTCTCTCTCTCTCTCTCTCTCTCTCTCTCTCTTTTGCTGTGCATTCCCTTTCCATATTACATGTCTTTCTTTTCCCTTATCCTTTGCCATTAGCCTTTACAATTCTTTCATGAAGCTAAGATAACAAAAAATACGAGTACATGACAATTATTGTAACAGAGAGAGAGAGAGAGAGAGAGAGAGAGAGAGAGAGAGAGAGAGAGAGAGAGAGAGAGAGAGAGAATCAACAATACTTCTTGAAAAAATTGGATAATTTATATATTTAGTATGATTTATATATGTTTAATAATATCAGTGATATTATTAATTTTAGTAATTTCAGTGCAGTAAACTCAATGCCCTCTGTCCATGTATTCTCTCCTCTTCCCCTCTCTTCACAACGTACCCTCTCCTCTTTCTTCCCCTTCTCTTGTTTTGACACCAAACATCATCCCCTCCCCATATCATCGCACTTTCCACCTCTTGTCTTTCCGGGTCTTTACTTCACCTTAATAATCTTCATATCTTCGAAGACCCCGCTTCCCCCCCAACGCCTCTCTCTCTCTCTCTCTCTCTCTCTCTCTCTCTCTCTCTCTCTCTCTCTCTCTCTCTCTCTCTCTCTGTAATCTATGTGGACAACTATTTCAATTTCTTACATTGATTGTTATATACTCGTGTACTTTGGTTTCTTCTTATAAAATAATCGTAAAGGCTAATGTTTTTTTTTTTTGCATTTCAAACTACTATTTTGTACATTTTCTACATTACAATATTTTAATTTCATTATTTCCACTTATATCCCTCAAACTACAAATTTTACGCATTATGTTTTATATTTGTCGTCAGCCTTTCACCTTTTTTTTTTTTTTTTTTTTTTTTTTTTAAAGTTATTTCAATTGTCTCGTTGAAAAGGCTAAACGTCAATCCAATTGGAGAGGCCATAGCGTCTAGACAATATTGTGGACCCGGAGGGTCGAACTGAAGTGGTCTGGATTGTTCTTGATGACAGTCATGTCTTGTGCAGCGGTTGTTGCTATTGTTGTAGTATAGTTATGGTCGTTGTAGCTTTTTTTATGAAATAGGCGTAGAATGAATATAGCATGGTAAAGGAGTTACAAGGATTTTGGATGTGTCAAAGACTTTTTTTAATCCATCCGGGGAGACTATTT
>NC_090727.1:142146589-142159089 GCF_036898095.1 Palaemon carinicauda | reverse complement strand
GTGTATATTTTACAGTAAGTAGAGTAAATCATTAGATACTCTATTTCCGATAAGTGCGAACACATAATGATTATTTTAGGCTTATTTCATATATGTTATGGTTTATTCGCTAATCATCTACAAAGTGATTTCATTTTGCTTTAGATATTCTCAGAGTGAATTGAAACACCTTTTAAAGTAATAATGCTATGGACAGTAGTAATAAATTATTAATAGCAATATGAATATTTAATTACTCTTATGTTTCTATTGTCTCTCATACATATCAATAATAATGAAGATGATATTAGTATTGCTATATTTTTACCGGATGCATTCAGTTTCATTTTTCATGCCAGGATTAACATTGACCTGAAAGGCAGATAAAATATCACGTTCAAATGTTGCCGTTGCTATCTTGATAGCGCGTCTAAATGACTGATGTGGTAAGCTTCATACTCTAAAACATTTAATTTGTAAAACATTTTATTTGTGAAACATTTCATATCATTGGAAGCTACTTCCACTAATATTTAAATAATTTAATTGCAAAATCACCTCACTCGAGTGTGAAATTACTTTTGACTTTGGCAGTGGAAAGCTGCGAGCAAATCTAGATATAATGAACGAAGGAAATCTTTTTCTTGATTACTTTTTATTTCCGATGCATGGCTTCAATCCTTTGACAGTCTGATGTTGCCGGTATTATTATTATTATTATTATTATTATTATTATTATTATTATTATTATTATTATTACTTGCTAAGCCACAAACCTAGTTGGAAAAGCAGGATGCTATAAGCCCAGGGGCTCCAACAGGGATAGTAGCTCAGTGAGGAAAGGAAACAAGGAAAAATAAAGTATTTTAAGAAGAGCAACAATATTAAAATAAATATCACTTTATAAACTGAAAAACTTAACAAAACAAGAGGAAGAGAAATAAGATATTAGATAGAACAGTGTGCCCGAGTGTACCATCAAGCAAGGGAACTCTAACCCAAGACAGTGGAAGACCATGGTACAGAGGCTATGGCACTACCCAAGATTAGAGATCAATAGTTTGATTTTGGAGTGTCCTAGAAGAGCTGCTTACCATAGCTAAAGTCTCTCTTCTACCCTTACAAAGAGGAAAGTGGCCACTGAACAATTACAGTGCAGTAAGAAGAATTGTTTGGTAATCTCAGTGTTGTCAGGTGTATGAGGACAGAGGAGAATATGTAAAGAATAGGCCAGACTATTCGGTGTGTGAGTGTGTAGGCTAAGGGAAAATGAACCGTAATCAGAGAGAAGGATCCATTTTAGTACTGTCTGGCCAATCAAAAGACCCCATAACACTCTAGTGGTAGTATCTCAACGGGTGGCTGGTGCCCTGGCCAACCTACCTGATTCTATTTTATTAGCATCACTTTTTAGACTAAGAAGTTCATGTGTCGTTGAGATCTGCAAACCATTTTCGGTCACCCGTCCAAGTTCTGATGAAACCTAAATTTTCTTGTATTATTTGACCTTGATACCAATATTATATTTATTGAGGTGAATAATTTTACTTTTGAATATTACAATGGAGTTCAAGAATACAACTCCTTTTCCTTTCAGTTATCCACTGCAGGCCTTCAAAAAAAAAGAAAAAGAAGAAAAGAAAACACGTCTATTTTAGGATTCGTAGATTTAACTTCTTTTTCTCTGTATAATATATTTGGCACATCTTTTTTTCTAGATTACGATTGATGTAGCCCTCGATTAGTGAGATTGCGTGACACTTTGTATCATTAATATTTGAAGGGTTAACTAACATTTAAGTATAATGGCCGTTATTGAAACCCAAGGGACCAAGAAAATGATAGATTGGAAATTTCATTCTATTTTCGGTACTTTTGTTAGAATATCCACGACCGAAGAATCAAGGTCGAAATATATATTCTTAAGGAAATATTACAATTAATTATAAGAAGATTTTGTAAGAAATTCTTCATATACTTTTCTTCCACTTTGCATATGAAGTTGACGTCCCCGAAGCATATTTTTTTTTTTTGTCTTTTTTTCCTTCGTGGTGAAAGAGAAAAAATTCCCAGTCTTTACTTTGGGGCTACATTTTTTTATTTTCTCTTTTACAGAAGTATTTATTTTCGTAATTTTCTTCCAGGGACAATATGTGTCTGAGAGAGAGAGAGAGAGAGGGAGAGAGAGAGAGATTTAAGGCCTGGGTATATATATATATATATATATATATATATATATGTGTGTGTGTGTGTGTGTGTGTGTGTGCTATTATATATGTGTGTGTGATTGTATATATGTATATATATAAATATATATATATATATATATATATATATATATATATATATATATATATATATATATATATATATATATATGTATATGTGTGTGTGTGTGTGTGTATATATATATATAGAGAGAGAGAGAGAGAGAGAGAGAGAGAGAGAGAGAGAGAGAGAGAGAGAGAGAGAGAGAGAGAGAGAGAGAGAGAGAGAGAGAGGAAAGCTTGACCATTTAGGGAAGCCTCCACTCTCTCCTGGCAGCACTAAAAGGAACAAGTTTCCCTTTTACTGACACATCATTTTTTCAAGAGGTAAAAAGTTGAATACACATGACAATCCCTTGCAGCTCTTGAGACAGACAGCTAATTATACGTTGATGCAGAATATTTCTTTAAGGGAGAATCCACTGGGGAGAATTTTCTTCTGTCTTGTCTATCAAAAGCCGAAGAAAATGAGAAAGGAAGGAGGTAAGGAAATATCATTGCATAATCCCGTAAGAGGCGAGAAGCCTGAATCTTTAGTTGAGGCTAAATTTTGCAAATCATACACGTACAGAAACGAGTACATTTATTTTATTTATCGCTCCTGAATGGCATTGGCAAGGGACAGTGACATTGCCCTATCAAGCAGGACAATGCCCTAGTGACTGACCATATATACATATGATCAGCGCTCAAACTAGGACCATGGGGGACTCTGGAAAAGCGGTAATAATGTGCGAGTGCTTAAGAACGTTTCAAACTATGACTTCTTTTAGAAGAGGAAACATCTTTAAATGTAATTACGTTCTGTTCTATTGCTTCCGAGAATTAAGGAAGCTGGTCTTATGAAAATACCACTCCCCCGCTCTTCTTCTTCTTCTTCTTCTTCTTCTTCTTCTTCTTCTTCTTCTTCTTCTTCTTCTTCTTCTTCTTCTTTTTTTTTTAACATCTATCTTTTAGTGTTTCTATTGACTGTTTCATACCTTCACCAAAGTTCCTAGACACTACACATTCGTTCAATGAGACACTAAGTGGCAAACCTCATCTTGCCAATTACTAAAAGTCATTTCCGTGAGTGGACGCCTCTCTACCCAAACCCGCTCAGCGCTTTATTTTCTGGATAAACAAAAACAGCCTTTTAAAAAGGTACTGATCCACAAAAGAAGGAAAAAATTTCCTGAACTATTTGTTTGTTTTTGGGCAACGCAGAGTTACAAAGACATATGGTCAACACTGACACAATTCTAATGGTATTTAAACGACCAATCCAAGATCTATCCTTCAAGGTCTGTTTCTTCCAGTGAGACAAAGAAACGGGTCGCCAAACTGCTATTCATGCAATGAGCTTTTCCGTACACATTCCACAGCCACAGCGGAATTAATTATCTTCGTCGAAAGTATCATTGAAATCTTCAGCAGCTGCCCCACTTCATCTCAGCTCCTGCCATTATGGTAATTAGCTAACTGTTAGGAAGTAATTGAAATTGATTCGCTTTGGGTGGAGAGTACTCAAGTCTTCTGAACACCTCTACTACTTCTTAGTTCCCACCGTTATCCTTACGTTAAAGGGTTGGTTGCCTGATGCGTCATCTTCAATGCCTTCCAACAAATCTCTTCTCTCCATATCATCCTCCCCCCGCCATCTATTTCTCTGCCCTTTCTTGAAATACAGACAAAAACAAGAAACGAATGTCTCTGCTCCCTGTCTCTTACTATTTTCTGGACTTTTATCAGCAAAACTTGTATGATTCCTAAATGTGGATTTCTTACCACTATCAACTTAGAACATTCAAATTCAAGGAGGTAGATTATTTGTTACTGCTATGGTTTCAGGTAAGAGTGAAAAGGATCTGGTTAGTTGAAATTTACTCCCATTTTATTTGTCTGTAAAATCCTTATTCTGCTTGATAAATGTAACAATTTTACTGTTTTCTTATGAAATTTTTATATAAACACATTCCTATATATCCCTTGGATGAACTGGAATTTGTTAAACTAACTTTCCTTTCTATCAACAGTGGTATTTTCGTTGCAATGATCTCAATTTATTTTAGGACGCAAACTCAATCGCTCCCTCTGTTGGTTTTGTAGGCTTCATTTTAATCTTGCTTCACACACCCGTAGGCTTACTCCTTGTATTATCTTTAATGAACAGCGCATAATTTCTCTTTAAGATACACGGTTTGCGTCAGAGAAAAAGAATGGACAAGGATATTCCATTGACCTTTAAATGATTCAAATTACTTTTCACTTACCGTAGCCCATTGTAACTTGCAACCAGACTTCCAAATCCTAGATGTCAGCCTCTAAGCCTTTAAACCTTGATTTATGGGATGTGGTAGGTACGTCATATACCGAAAGCCTCCAGCATTCTTTGGTTACCAATCAAAAGTATGACCAGGCCCAACGAAGCGTAGCCTAATTGGTCAAGAGTCCGGTAGGGTAACGAAGGATACGGAAAAAGGGCAAACAAAAGGTCGGGAAATCTCATCATATAAAACAATTGCGGAAAGATGTTGGTAAAAGTATATATATATATATATATATATATATATATATATATATATATATATATATATATATACATATATACATATATATTGTATATATATATATATATACATATATACATATATATTGTATATATATGTATATATATACATACATATATATATATATATATATATATATATATATATATATATATATATATGTATGTACTGTATGTATATATACATATACATATATATAAATTTATATATATATATATGTATATATACTATATATATAGACTGTATATATATATATATATATATATATATATATATATATATATATATATATACGGACACCTTCACTGAGAGTTGAACCAACTGCTAAATGCGTGCCTGCAACCGAAATGGACTACATTCCTCCATATTGGAATATGTGGAACGTCGAATTCACTCTTTCCAGTCTGATAACAATCTCCCCGAGCGAGGCTAAGTTAATTATCGCTACAACTGCCTCGGTCCGAGAACCTTGAAAGTCCAACTGACCGTGCGGATGATCTTTGCAAATGGGTCTTGTATCGAAAGCATGAAGCCACTCGAAGCAAGGGACGGTTTCAAGAGTTATCGTGGCATCGTGGAGTGGATTAAACTCTCTCGGGTTGTTTTTATCTTAAAATGGAGGATGGATCCTCTTTTTTTTTTATTATTATTATTTCTCTCTAGTTGGTTAGTCTTGCGATTCTTTTGGGTGGGTTCATTTGCTATCATCCCTCTATCCTGGCGAGTGCAAGTTTTTGCTGATGATGCTCGCTCTCTCTCTCTCTCTCTCTCTCTCTCTCTCTCTCTCTCTCTCTCTCTCTCTCTCTCTCTCTCTCTGAGTAGATGTAACGCTCCCAACTGACAGTCTGAGGACAGCATTTGATTCTCAGTTGTTAGCCGACCGTTGCTGCTAAAATGAAGGAAAATATCTATGCTTATCTATAATAGTGTCAGAATAATTATAAACCATCAAAACGGAAAGGCCTCGACGATGCACTTCTCTACGGTAGTAAATGTTATTACTTGCTTTTCAAATAAATTGGGCTGCTGCTCTAAACCCCACGTGAACCCTCATATTTTATCCGATATCGTTGGCGTCATGGACTCATAATTCATGGGTGAAGGTTTCGTTCATTAGATCTTGTCCCTTCCCATTTCCGTTCCGAACATTGGCCTTCAACTTCACCAATTTCTTGACTCATTCCGACGTCTCTCTCTCTCTCTCTCTCTCTCTCTCTCTCTCTCTCTCTCTCTCTCTCTCTCTCTCTCTCTCTCTCTCTTTTTCTCCTGCGCTTTTCTGGAATCCAATCACGTCGATGCATTTTTCCTTTCACATTCTTAAATGTCTTCTTGTCGTGTCTTATCTTCTCACAAATTGCTGTTGTTTGTTAGTTTTCCCGTGATCCGGGCTTAAGTATTATGAGAAAGAAGAGGCCTTCCAAAATTCATTATCCCTCTGTGAAGCCCTTAATGATCATGTATCGATTCCTGGGCCCAACATGATGTGATAACAAAATACCCCGTATAAGGGCGTAAGATAGGCAATGTTTTTGTATCTTTGAGTTTGCAAAAACACTGACTTTTTCAGTGTATATGAATCAATGGCAGTGATGATGAAAATAATAATAATAATAATAATAATAATAATAATGATGATGATGATAATGATAATAGTAATAATAATAATAATAATGATGATAATGATAATAGTAATAATAATAATAATATAGAATAGATGAAACCGCTAGATCATCAATAATAATGATAGCGATGATAGTGATAATATTAATAATAATGGTAATGATAATAATAAAGAATATAATCATGAGATTGAGTGATAGTCCATCAACCTCCCAACAGAAACGTTACCTTTCAGTATCAAGGGATACATATACATTACCATCCTTTAACATTTTATTAAGCATGGGGCGGGGGGCGGGGTCAGTGTTGTACGGAGGTCTTTCATCCGCCAACAATGCTCATTCGATTGAAAGGTCATATGGAGCGATAATCAGCCCTCCATCGGCTCTCTTATGGTCTCTTCTCGTTATGTCACCTATTATCATTTTTATTATTTCTTATATCTTTTGAGTTTTTATCATCAATAGTTTTGTTTTGAACTGTTCACTGGGGCAATATTGTTGAAAGTTCGCATGTAGATATGAATCGTTTATAAGGCAAGATCTATAGAAAATAGAGTAGTTCCACTTATTATTATTATTATTATTATTATTATTGTTGTTGTTGTTGTTGTTGTTGTTGTTGTTGTTGTTGTTATTATCATCATCATTATTTTCGTTATTGGGAAGTAAAAATCCACAATCAGATGAAGATTGACTTTGGAAAAAGGGCGAAAGCTCCTGACTTAGAGAACATATACGACATATGAGTGGATTTTTACAACTTTAAAACACACTCCGGAGTTTTCTTCTGGTTATTGTTATTATTACTTTATTATCTTTGTTGTTGTTATTGCAAAATGATGAAATCGTCCTGAAAAAGACGTATGGATATTTTTAAAGATTTGGTTTTTTACCAATATCATAATAAATGTGTCATTAATGGTAGTAATGACAAAATAAAGCTTCTTAAATGAAAAGTGATACACATCTTTTCTTTGGATAAGACTTTTCAGTGATGTTCAGTATTTTAATGGGTGAACGTGAATGAATGTTTGGCTGTGGCGATTTTTAATCTGGAATTAAGCAATGCTGCTTTTGGTCAGTATGTTTGTTTGTGTCAATGAATGAATATTGTATTTAGAATTCTGCGTCAGTCTTTTAAAGTCTTATGGCAATGGGAGTGAGTCACAGTGAGACCCTAATTGCATGAAGGAAGAGTAATCTCAAGTAGAGATTATGAGAGACACGTTTGAAGCCTGGTAATTATCAGAGAAGGGACCCAAAAATAAAGTATTTAGATTGGGAGGAGTGAGAAATATCGAATATGAATTATCATCGTATTGCAAATTAAATCTTATTCAAGAGCTATTGTGGTGGAAGAAGAGGATAATGGAATACCCCGCGAGTAGAAAAAAGACAACTGGATAACTCCTTAAGGAGAGGGTCCCGTAGGGTAGTACTGCCATTAGTGCACCTCCCAAAGTGCCCTGTATGCGTTACTCTAGGGTCTTTGCAGTGTTCCTTCAGGCCCTCTCTTGTTACATGGGTTTTATATCCTTTAACTTTACCTCCATCCTTGCTTCTTTTTATCCATCTCACTGTTCAACCTCTTCTAACTTTGACTGCATACTGCAACTGGATTCCCCCTCCCCCCACACAGTTGCTTTTAGGCACCGAATGTGAGCTATCAGGCCCCAGTGATGGGCTATATAGTTTGAATTGGAAGAATTGGCAGCTATGGTAATTAATAACAATATTCAAACATTTAGTTAATATTTTTCCCGTTTGGGTTAGTTGAAGATATCAAGTTCATTGACTTTTGAGTTTGGGAAAACTCCGTTATTTATGTGCATACAAGTATATATATATATATATATATATATATATATATATATATATATATATATATATATATACTGTATATATATATATACTGTATATATATGTATATATATATTGGGTGTGTTTGTGTGTATGTTTATACATGTGTGCTTGTGTGTATAATATAAACAAACCAATTTTATATTGCCTTTCGAATATATTATAAATTTTCCCGTCTTTAAAATTAAACCGAAAAGACCAAAATAAATAAACACATAAATTGGAACATACATCCGAAACCAAGAACATAAATATCGCAGACCTGGTCTAAGGGCTACAAATAAGGGTCACCGCCAACAACCTCTGCAAATATAGCATGGCTGTGTACTCGCATTTCTCAGCATCTCAATACGCTTCCTCTCGTTCCTGCGTCCTTCCAGATTTTATCTCCGAGCTGCACAGATTGACACTTGTTGATGCTCACTAGTGATTGTAACGGGAAGGAATATCTGCCGCACTGAAATGCTTCTCACTCGAAACAGTTCATATTTTTTTAATTTATTTATTTATTTATTCATTTCTGTTTTATGAGTTCGATTTTTAGGTAAAATTCAACTTTTTGGTAAAATTTTGTAAGACCTAATATATTTATTTTCTTCTAACATGGATAATACGATAGCATTTGTCTCCACATATGTCTCGTTTTCCTTATGGATTTCATGAGAAAGGCAAATTATTATACAATATATATATATATATATATATATATATAAATATATATATATATATATATATATATATATATATATACAGTATATATAAATATATATATATAGTGTATATATAACATATATATATGTATATATAAATATATATTATATATGTATACACTATATGTGTATATATATATATATATATATGTGTGTGTGTGTGTGTATATATTATAAAGAATAGACACTGTC
This sequence comes from Palaemon carinicauda, assembly GCF_036898095.1. Taxonomy (NCBI): domain Eukaryota; kingdom Metazoa; phylum Arthropoda; class Malacostraca; order Decapoda; family Palaemonidae; genus Palaemon; species Palaemon carinicauda. The sequence continues at coordinate 142,149,910 of NC_090727.1, read as the reverse complement.
GTTGTGGCGTCCAAAGTTCGAAGATAGTTCCTCTTCGGACAGAAGATAGATTTCAGAATAACAGCAGGAATACATTTACTTTTCTCCATTTATTGTTTGGTGTCGACACGTGTTTCGGATCACTTTGCGACCCTTCTTCAGGACTACATGATCCTAATTTTTCGTATTTATATTTCGGGAAATCTAAAGCTTTCATTTATAAATTTTTGTTGAATGTTTTCCGAATTTTCAAATATTCTTGTGTCAAATTTTCACCGCCATGACCTATATATTAAAGTGTAGTTTCAAAACACAATGTAGTCCTAAAGAAGGTTACATTTTACTCTCATGTGTTCTAAAGATTCTCAAGATGAAACATTTAAAATTTACTCTCCATCGTTCACTGTAGATAAATTTGTACAAACCAAAACACGAGTACCCTTTTCGATCTTATTAATGTTTGTTAGTTGTTCTAAATGTTATATATATATATATATATATATATATATATACATATATATATATATATATATATATATATATATATATAAATGTATAAATGTATATATATACTGTATATATATTTATATATGTATATATATATATATATATATATATATATGTATATATATATATATATATATATATATATATATATATATACTGTGTATATATATATATATATATATATATATATATATATATATATATTCTGCTTTGTTTCGAGTATTGTTCATTCTGGTAATCAGGTGCTGACTCTTATCTTTATTTGTTGGACAAAAACCTGCAGTCTATTGAATTTCTTATTCCTGATCCGGATATTAATCTATTGCACTATTATTGGGTTATTTGTATCATACGTGTTGCATAAGATATGTCAATTTTGACTATCCATTGTGAGATACTTTCCAATTGGGTATAGAAGAGACATCCTTCTTACAGTATCTCATTACTCACTAAACTTTTAATTTATTAACGCCGTTAAGGCCCAACTCAGGAAATAAATTGTCAATAATCATTACCAAGTGAACTAACAGTTGGACTCGCTCAGCTTCCAGACTATAGTATGTTACGTTACAGTCAGACCTTTACCATCCTATACGTGGTATTACTTTTGCGATTAATTCTAACAATCTTGCCTTCTCCCTCTTCGGGTTCAACACTACACATTATTATAGAAGTTTTATTCCAGCTGCGACTGGATAGTGGCATTATCTTCCTAATATCGCAGTTGAACAGGTGGAACTGCATAAGTTCAAACTCTGTTTTCCGGTTGAACCTCAACCATGTTGACATAAGTCTCTTTTCATAGCTTATATATGACAGATGTACAGTATTTTATCGCTGTTATGAAACTTAAAAAAATAATTTTTACTCTTTAGGGCTATTTTCTGTTTTGGTGCTCTAGGGCTTGTAGCATCCTGCTTTTCCAATTAGGGTTGTAGCTTAGCTTATAATAATAATAATAATAATAATAATAATACATGTTTCTTTAATAGATGTAAATATCAATCACACATGGAATTTAATACCGATTTAAACAAAAAATTATTTTATGATAAATGCTCTTGCGTGGGCAATTATTCGAACCTATATCTCTGAATCGAAACGACCCCAACAGTAGATTCTAACCATGAGCCATCTGATTGGTCACTGATATAGAAACCAGAAACCAGAGGAGAACGCTCGCTTCAGCAATACACACCAACAAAGCGGAAACTTCCTTCCCCTCCTAATTGTAAGCGATAAATGAAAATGGTTTTTGCAATTAGTGCAAATGACCCACGGTAGTTTTTTTTTTCAATTATCAGTGTGATATTTTGGGAGATTGAAAACAAAATTAGATCAGTTGTGTAATTAATTCGTATTATTTCTTTTAAATGCTGCAGTTAGGAATTAACGCAACATGGGGTTAGTAGAGCGTGAGTTATCAGCCAGAATATTTGAAACTAGATATATTGTAAATTCATATTGTTTTATTACATAATATTATTTCGCGCTGTAAAGGACTATTTATTCAAATATTGATATTTTTATAATATCCCGTTAGTAAAAATAATAATGAAAACAACGATAAGAATAATTATTATAAGATCTTCACCAAAAGAGCAATTGAATGAAATACAAACTGAAAGTTTGCAATCAAACAAAGGTATCCAGGAAGTTCTTTAGCATTATTATTGATTTTTTAAGTAATAGATCTCAGAGTTGTTGTTGACGGGCACCATAGTGAGTATAGGAATGTGATATCCGGTGTTCCACAGGGTAGTGTTCTTGGCCCATTACTTTTCATACTATATACACATGACATGTGGTTTGGCCTAGAAAACAAGCTTGTTGCATATGCAGATGATGCTATTCTCTTTGCATCAATTCCATCCTCTGAATGTAGATCTGGGGTTGGTGAATCCCTTAATAGAGATTTAACTAAAATTAGTGCATGGTGCAAATTATGGGGTATGAAGTTGAATCCTAACAAAACTCAAAGTATAATTGTAAGTAGGTCAAGGACGGTGGCTCCTCAACATCCGGATCTCAGTATTGATAATGTTTCTTTAAATTTGTATGAGTCTTTTAAAATTTTAGGTGTGATTCTCGACAGGAAATTTACTTTTGAGAAACACATTAGGTCTGTGTCTTCTTCAATTGCACAAAAAATTTGCTTATTGAGAAAGTCTTACAAGATTTTCGGTGATCAATCTATTCTGAAGAAGTATTTTAATTCTTTCATTCTACCTTGTTTTGAGTATTGTTTTCCTGTCTAGTGTTCAGCTGCTGATTCTCATCTTAATTTGTTGGACAGAAACTTACGGTCTATTAAATTTCTTATTCCTGATCTAGATATTAATCTTTGGCACCGTCGTTCAATTAGTTCATTATGCATGTTGCATAAGATTTTTCATAACTCTGACCATCCTTTACATTCAGATCTCCGTGGACAATTCTATCCTGTTCGTAATACTAGGCAGGCAGTTAATTCTAATAGTCAGGCCTTCTCCATCATGAGGCTTAATACTACACAGTATTCTTGAAGTTTTATTCCAGCTGTTACCAAGTTGTGGAATGATCTTTCTAATCGGGTAGTTGAATCAGTAGAACTTCAAAAGTTCAAAGTTGGAGCAAATGACCAGGCTGACATGAGTCTTTTTATTGTTTATATATGACATATCTGATTTTGACACTGTTAATAGTTTTATAGGACATATCTGTTTTGATGCTGTTACTGTTATTAGAATGATATATTGTTAATTCATTCTCATCATTTATTTATTTCCTTATTTCCTTTCCTCACTGGGCTATTTTTCCCTGTTGGAGCCCTTGGGTTTATAGCATCTTGCTTTT
>NC_090727.1:142131589-142141589 GCF_036898095.1 Palaemon carinicauda | reverse complement strand
AATTTTGCTGATGTTTGAGCAAATGAATTGTACAGTAAATTCAAGTTTGCTCAAAATTAGTCTGAAAATTTCTGAGAGAGAGAGAGAGAGAGAGAGAGAGAGAGAGAGAGAGAGAGAGAGAGAGAGAGAGAGAGAGAGAGAGAGAGAGAGAGAGGGGGGGGGGGTGAGCCCCTTTGTGCCCGTAGTAAATTGTACAAAAAGAATAAAAAAAAAGACCGATGCTTGAAAATGTTACAATGTAAACATGCGTGCAGAAAACGACTGAATCTACATTTGAATTTATAAGAAACTGTCCCTCTGTGGAAGTGTGTATGTGTGTATAAGGCTGTGCGTGTGTGTGAGTGAGGACTATGCTACTGCTGAATGTTGAGTTCTAAACACGCAACGTTTGCACAGCTCCCGCCATTATCATAATAACATCATCACCACGAGTTGAGAGAGCACTCGCGTTGCCTACAATGCATTCATATTGCGTGGTTTGATCAATATGTCTCAATCTAGAACATTAGTATTCCGAGCACTCGTCATCTCCATAAGCACCCCCCCCCCCTTACACCCCCCCTCTCTCTCTCTCTCTCTCTCTCTCTCTCTCTCTCTCGAGCTTCGTACATTAGTGGTATAACATTTTCGATTCCCCACTGGTTCGGGCCCAGGTTCGATCACGGACTCTGAGAGGATTTGGGTACATCCCTTATTACTTTTATGTTGATTTAATGATCCATTAATGAATTACGTACCTGGTTGGAACGGGATTGTTGTGGGTCGCAAGTATTTGGCGATAAGATTGTTGCCTCGTCGAAATATATATCATCATTATCTCGTAAACAGAAGTGAAAGGACCTGGTTGAAGCAACCATTACCATCAGGCGAGATGGAATGATTCATTAGATATTCATCAGACTCTCTCTCTCTCTCTCTCTCTCTCTCTCTCTGCTCCTACCTTATTTTCAGGAGCACCCAACGTTGTACTTCAATTGACACCTTAAGTCTCTCTCTCTCTCTCTCTCTCTCTGCTCCTACCTTATTTTCAGGAGCACCCAACGTTGTACTTCAATTAACACCTTAAGTCTCTCTCTCTCTCTCTCTCTCTCTCTCTCTCTCTCTCTCTCTCTCTCTCTCTCACTTATGGTTTATGAATACCTCGGGTTTGAGTGACAGCGTAATAATAATGCACTATCGAGCATATTCACGCATAGATTAATAAACACAAAGAGGTATCATAGCTTCAAAGGGGTTCAGTGTGAAAAAACAACCAAAAAAAAAAAAAAATCCCACCTTTGTTCTGTGTCAGTACGGCCATTTCTGATAATGGGGCACCTCTTTGGTGTGTTTTTTTTGTTTGAGTGGGCTTTTTTTTTTTTTTTTTTTTTTTTTTTGTGTGTGTGTGTGTGCGTCTGTGTCTGTACATGTATCTCAAAGTAATATCTGTTTCCTAGTATGTCGGTATTATTTTTGAGCTTACAATGCCACATTGCATCGTGTCTGTGTTAATGTGATTTTCATTGGTCTGTGTTTAATTGCTGTACAAAATTGGTTATTGCGTCAATGTGCCGGTCTGTGTTATGAGAAGATAGTCCCGTGTAATGTTTTTTAAACATTTTTATTGTTTATATATGAAAGAATTATTTTAATTTTGTTACTCTTCTTAAAATATTCTTTTGTAGTTTCCTTATTTCCTTTCCTCACTGGGCTATTTTCCCTGTTGGAGCCCTAGGGTTTATAGCATCCTGTATTCCAACTAGGGTTGTAGCTTAGCAAGTAGCAATAGTAATAATAACGTTGACCAAAGGTCGTCATCCCCTTAATCCCTGGAAGCCGGGCCACTTCATGAAATATTGAATACAATTAACCAATAGATGTGTGCAGTAGGTGTAAGCAAGATTATTTATTGAACAATCATTTAAGGAAAGGGAGCTTCAGCACCGAAGCTGGTATATACCAGGTCTGGATAAAAGAGGATGGCTTAATTCTCCTATATATGTATATATATATATGTATATATATATATATATATATATATATGTGTGTGTGTGTGTGTGTGTGGATGTGTACCAGAAAACTTGGAGCCTTACTAAATCTTAGTACATAGGAGCTATGGAAAAAATAATGATGGAATAACACTAAGAGGCAGAAAAGAGCAACATGGATACGAGAGCAAACTAAAGTAGAGAATATTTACCATGTAAGAAAAAGAATGGACATGGTCAGGACATATGAGGAGCATGGCAGACAATAGATGGACATTAAGAATAATATAATGGGTTCCTAGAGAATTTAAAAGAATCAGGGGAAGGAAGAGGAGACGATGGATTGACGAACTAAGAAAGTTTGCGAGTGTGGACTGGCACAGTAAAACCATAAACAGACGCAAGTGGAAGGACTCGTCTGAAGCCTTTGTTCTGCAGTGGATTAATAACAATTGATGATGATGGGATGATATATATATATATATATATATAATATATATATATATATATATATATATATATATATATATATATATATATATACATATACAGTATATATACACACATATATACACATATATATTTTATATATGTATGAATGAATATATATATATATATATATATATATATATATATATATATATATATATATATATATATATAAACAATGAAAATATTAACAGAACTTTAAAGGCTCTTTTTCAGTCTAATTGAACGAGTTGATGCTATAAAAAAGTCTTTTTTGTCCTAAAATTTTTCCCTGTCATATGAGAGAGAGAGAGAGAGAGAGAGGAGAGAGAGAGAGAGAGAGGAGAGAGAGAGAGAGAGAGAGAGAGAGAGAGAGAGATTGTCTTCCCCATAGAAGTGGTTTATAAAGAAAATTGTATGTATTCTCTTGTAACAACCAATTTAGATAAATATTAGCTCCCCTCAAAATATATAAAACAGCAGAATTAAACAAAAAAAGACGGAATGGCATTTTCCATGAGATAGCTTCAATTTCTAAACAATAGAATAAATCTTTTTTAAATCGCTTTGCTTATTCCAACTGCGTAGAATTGGATTTATTTCCTGGTACTAGAAAAGTCTTTTATCTTTCATTACGTTGTTGATTTACGGTTATTGGACTAGAATGGGTAAGGGATTTGGGTATTTGCGAACCCCAGTGGGAATTCTTAGTATGAAAAATTGCTAAGGGAACATTTATTTTTATCCTTATTCATCTCATTATTGTTCATTTGCTTATTCATAACACCTTGATCTCATTATTGTTCATTTGCTTATTAATAACACCTTCATCTCATTATTGTTTCATTTGCTTATTCATAACACCTTTATTTCATTATTGTTCATTTGCTTATTCATAAACACCTTCCTCTCATTATTGTTCATTTGCTTATTCATTACACCTCTGCGACTTTTTCCTAAAAAATCCAAAAATCTCATTTTCCACGTTTTTTTTTTTTCGGTCTTAAAGCTGAGATCCACGACTCATAATTCCTGCAAACTTTTTAAGGCGTCATAAATGTCATTTTAGACTGAAATAATATTGCGTCTGGTTAGTCATTGGATGGGTGACCCCTAATTCAAGCAGACACCCTTGATACCTACGAAAACTTGCAACAGACAGTAGGATTCTGGCGAGGGGTTTGTGGGCTACAATGAGACCCACAAAGAGAACAGAAGCAGTTTGTAATTCAAGGAACATATAAACAAATTATTATTATTATTATTATTATTATTATCAATAATATTATTATTATTATCATTATTAGCTAAGCTACAACCATAGTTTGAAAAACAGGATGGTATAATCCCAAGGGTTCCAACAGGGAACTGTAGCCCAGTGAGGAAAGAAAACGAGGAAATAAATCAACTACAAGAGAAGTAATAAAAAAATTAAAATAACATATTTTAAGAACAGTAACAACATTAAAATAGATTTTTCATAAATAAACTATAAAGACTTAATAAATAAACTATAAAAAGAGACTTGCTTCAACCAGCTTCTTCTCGGTCTGAACATCAACAGCGAAGTCAACAGAGTGGCTGTGTCACTGAAGGGTATTGGAAGGACGTTCTGAAGCGAGTGGTGTTGTAAGTTAAATCAAGGAGGAAGGAGAGGCCTTGAAATGTCTTCGCTGTCAAGCACCGGATATTGTTACTTCAAGGTAGTACCCAAAGAGTTTACTGAGAATTATATACAGGTTTTGTGGAGAGGGGAGTGGGGACGGGGACTTTTGTACTTCTGGTATGAAATGAAATGGTGCTTGAGTACATTTGAATTTAGAAAAAAAAAGATTTAAGAGAGAGAGAGAGAGAGAGAGAGAGAGAGAGAGAGAGAGAGAGAGAGAGAGAGAGGATTGCACTCATGTTTACTTACCATTCAGCGAAAGTAAGTTTTACACAAAATAATGCATTATTTTATGGTTAGAATAATTTTCATGAAATATTTCGTTTATAGTTATAATGTTTCTAATGAAGTACATACCTCAAAAGTTCAAACTTGCAGCGAATGTTTTTATGTTGAACAGGGTGACATGTCTTTTTTTTTATAGTTCAAGTATAACGATATATTATAATGTTGTTGCTCTTCTCAAGATATTTTATATTAATTGTTCATGACTTCTCTTGTATTTTATTTATTTCTTCTCCTCCCTGGGCTATTTTTCCCTGTTGGAGCCTTTGACCTTATATAATATCCTGTTTTCCAAATAGGGTTGTAGCTTAGCTATAATTCTGATAACAACAACAACAACAACAACAATAACAACAATAATAATAATGATAATAATAATAATAATAATAATAATAATAATAATAATAATGATAATAAAATCTTCCTTCGTTCGGTTCCGGACTTTTTTTTATCACATTTTCCCATCCACTTAATATTATCTAATGACCTATAAAGTGTTCAATAATTTTTGTAGGTACATTTTTACCAACACACAAGTACAACAATGTCTATATTAAATTTATTCTTAAGATTAGAATTAGGTTTTATGGTTTTTTTCGCTTGTTTCGTAAACGTGTATTTTAAATTCACAGAAGAATAGAAAAAAAATAGATAAAGAACTCTATTGCTAATTATGCTATTTTATCCTAGCGCAGAAAATTGATGAACTTTTCTCACTAAACGAGTTGCAGTCTTAAAAATCGTAATTAAGGAGACTAAACTGTAAATTAGGAAAAAAAATAGATTTTTTCGTAAGAGAAAAAAAGAAAAAGTATAATGGAAAATAGTAGGAAGATTGCATCCTTAACTTTGGACGAAGGTTCGAGTAATAGATCACCAATTCTCATTATCATATTAAGGTTTTAAAGAATCGTTTCTTGAATTGCTCAAATGGTAATTGTCTTGATATTGAAGGTTGATTTAATTATTCCCTTTAAAAGGGGGAAGTCTCATGCCAGAACGGGCATTTATTCCTTCAAATTACCTTTAAAAGTTGCAAAAGCTAACGAGATAGTCTGCATGTTTTACAATATGTATTTTAAAGGAAGAAAAATGTCTGGAAAGGGATATGTGATATAGGTTTTCACATTGGAACTTACATGGGATTCGCTTCTTAAGGCAATAGAGCATTTTATATTAAATGAATAGATAAGAGTGTCCCTCAAAAGCACGTCTACCCCTTATGAGCAGTGCTCTTCCTCAATCTCGCTTTCAAACTTGCTATTAAAGGTTTGAAGGCCGCGCATGAATGGCAGAGGCAAGGGGCAGTGCAATTGCTCTAGAGGGTACACTTGGGCACAATATTCTTACTTTCTCGTTTCTCCTCTTCATGTTATTTTCAAGTTTATATCCTCTTGTTATTTTCAAGTTTTTATAGTTTATATATGAAGGATTTATTTTAATAGTATTGTTCTTAAACTTTCGCTTGTAGTTTTTCCTTATTTCCTTTCCTCACTGGGCTATCTTCCCTATTGGAGCCCTTGGGTTTATAGTATCCTGCTTTTTCAACCAGGGTTGTAGCTTAATAATAATAATAATAATAATAATAATAATAATAAGAGGATTCCCTTGAGACTGACCATACAATACATATGATCAGCGGCCAAGCCCCTATCCACCCAAGCTAGGATCAGGGAGGACCATGCATTGGCTACTGATGACTCAACAGGTAGACTTAAGGGCTTCACCAAACCCCAAATCCTTTGCTCACGAGGATGGTGAGGTTGCAGACACTACATGAAACTATTGAATTTAAGCGGGTCTTGAACCCGAATCCGGCCGACGCCAGTCTCGGATGTTTCGTAAAAATAAAAATAAGAAAAAAAAAAAGGGGGGGGGGGGGTCGCGGGGCGGATATTCTAAAGGTCTTCCTCGCTTCTATTAGATTTAGAAATTTCATCTTTCGCTAATGGGACAGACAAGGACATTTAGAATAATGAAAAAGGAGACGTAATGAGCGGTATGATTTTTTCCGTTTAAATGATTCAGTCATTATTCCTTTTTTGCGGTCTATGAAATTCCTGGAACGCCAGGAACATTATTATAGGTTTTCCATGAAATTTTTATGCTTTATACTGTCACGAATGTTGCGTTATTACAGCGTTATTGCAGAGAGAGAGAGAGAGAGAGAGAGAGAGAGAGAGAGAGAGAGAGAGAGAGAGAGAGAGAGAGAGAGAGAATGGGATTTGCACAGGTATATAATGAAGACCAGATCTTGCCTAAATCAGGCGTTGCAAGGTTTCTCTATTGGAGAGAGAGAGAGAGAGAGAGAGAGAGAGAGAGAGAGAGAGAGAGAGGAGAGAGAGAGATAGGACTTTTAAACATAGAGAAATAAAGGATTGATTGTTAGAAGATTATGCTACATAAAGTACTGTACAGTATTGAATTTCTGGGTTGTTCATCGAACAGTGGAACTACCGTTAGCGAGAGATTCCATAATTATATACTTCGCAAATAATATCTTATTAAGAGAACAGAATAAAAAAACTCAAACGTTGAAAATTAACATTCCCCTATTTTGAGGTTTAATATCGAAAATAATTGAATTCCTCATACCTAGTCAAAAAAGGCATGTCAGATTTATAAACAAGACTGTTATATATTGTTTTATTCTGAATATGAAGAATTTAGCATTCTTTACTCAAAAAGAACAAGAGGCCCAAAATATGAAGTAGGAACAAAGTTTTATATACTAGAAATTATCTATTCTCTCAGATGAATAAGTTAAATAACAATATTACTCTTCTATAAGTAATTAGAAAATCTTCCACAAATTCTTACCGTTGCTCTGCAAAAGTGATTTCAATCATTTTATTATTATTATCTCTTGCTAACTACAACCCTAGTTAGAAAAGCAAGATGCTAGAATCCCAAGGGCTCCAACAGGGAAAAATAGCCCAGTGAGGAAATGAAAGGAAGAAATACATAAACTACAAATGACGTAATGAACAGTTAAAATAAAATACTTTAAGAACAGTAACAACATTAAAGTAATTCTTTCATATATAAACTATAAAACCTTTAAAACAACAAGAGGAATAGAAATAGATAGAATAGTGTGCCCGAGTGTACCTTCAAGCAAGAGAACTCTCCTACCTTTACCAACAGGAAAATAGCCCTTGAACAATTACAATGCAGTAGTTAACCCTTTGAGTGAATAAGAATTCTTTGATAATCTAAGTGTCGTCAGATGTATGAGGACAGAGGAGAATGTGTAAAGAATAGGCCAGACTATTCGCTGTATGTGTGGGTAAAGAAAAAATAGCCGTAACCAGAGAGAGGGATCCAATGTAGTACTGTCTGGTCTGTCAAATGACCCAATAACTGGCATTTTATGATGGTGGTAGAAGTTAGATCATGAATGTGGGCAAGATTGTTGTATTACTGTATTGTCTTTTCTTTAGAGCCATCGGTTCATATGGGGAAAGGGTTAATGGGCAATTATACATGTGCATACAAACACGCACACACACACACACACACACATATATATATATATATATATATATACAAACACACCTTTTCGGTCATGTTCAGCTGTATGGGGAAGTGGTAGTAATCCTACCCTGGTGAGAGAGGTACACTATGTGTGTGCGTGTGTGTGTATATCTATTTAAATATTTCATCGTCATTTTTGACGGGTTGCGAAACAACAGTGTATATATAACTCATATATATATATATATATATATATGAGTGTGTATGTGTGCGTGTGTGTGTTATATTTTGATCGAATCCTGCCTTGGGCAAAAGTACGTATCACAAATTAAATTTCTTCCTAATATTCGACTTCTTCCAACGCTCGTCCACCACCAAAATGGAATCCCTGAATAGGAAACATCTACAACAACAAAATCCTGGTATCAACTTACAGACTGTGACAAACGTCTTTATTGACAACTCTTTGTACAAGTTACAAGATCACGAAAAATAGCAGTTTCAAAACGAGGTACATATTCACCGATGTTAAATGTCTGATTATTAATTGATAAAATAACAAAATGTAACCAAATTTGATAGCAAAATCAGGAGTGGTAAAGTGACGGAGCAAAATATCAGATATAAAATTGGGTTTGATGAGAGAGAAAATAAAAAACAATTAATAGACTTCACCCTTGGACGTGATCGCTGCAGCCATCCTCATCTCAGAAAAAACAATAACATCATTCTAGTACAACGAAAGGAAGAAAGAAAGAAAAAAAAAAGAACTTGAGCAAGTGACATGCCACGACCCAGAATGTGAACTTGGTAAATTGCTTGCGATCTAATGATAAGCGCCTGAGATTAAGAAGGGCTATCTTAATCTCAGGGATTATTCAAGCAGGAAATTAAGTCTGGAAAATGTTTTCCATGTCCTTAAAAACTCGCTCACTCTCTCTCTCTCTCTCTCTCTCTCTCTCTCTCTCATATAATTGTGTACCTGATATCAATACGGATAAATTATATCCTTAGTGATTCCAGTTTATATATATATATATATATATATACTGTATGTAAAGATATGTATATATATATATATATATATGCCGCTCATGAATGGCTGAGGCAAGGCATAGTGACATTGCCCTATCAAGCAGAACAATGCCCTAGAGACTGACCATATATACATATGATCAGCGCTCATGTTTCCCTCCACCGAAGCTAGGACCAATGAGGGGCAGGCAATGGCTGCAGATGACTCAGCAGATAAACCTATTGGCTTCCCCAAACACCCCTTCTTTGGTTCACAAGGATGGTGAGGTTGCAGCGATCAAAGGAACTAACGAGTTTGAGCGGGACACGAACCCCAGTCTGACGATTACCAGGCTGGGATGTTACAACATAGGCCACCACGTCACTGAAATTTCCAAAAGGGAAAACAACCTAAGTCTGGTCTCCTTGGAAACCATTATGCCCCTGTTGTCCTGGTAGCTATTCGACTGTTGTAGCTTAGTAAGGGTAGGAAAGTGTGTGGCTAGCAATATTATTTCAAAGCAACAACCTGAAGGTTCAAGCTCTCTGGAGACGCCCCTTCTCAGACAAAGAAAAGAATTTATGTATCTATATAATGTATTTATTTTAAATGGTGAAATTAGGGAATAGAGTATTTAGTAAGAACATTGCATGTCAGAAAAGAAGAATACGTGCAGAGACATGCAAGAGAAGGTTTACCGAAGTGAAGAATAAAGTGGGATAGAAAAAAGATGACCTCGTTATTTTATATTGTGCCTTTTTTAAATAATTTGAATTGGGAAGATTTCCTAACGATGGTTATGAAGACTTGAAGAATATTTAGAAAATTAATCACATCAACAAACGTATATTAAGAAGAAAAAGATTAATGATAAAATTGATGTATAGTAGGTAAATAAAAACAATGATAGAACGAAAATAATAAAATGGTATTTTAAAAGTTTAGAACTGGCATGTATATAAACGTGTGTGTGTGAATTATTTATATTAAAAGTTAAAGTAAAATGGCATTGAAGGGAAAGTGAAAAATAAGAATAAAAAGCTGTTCTCCGTAAATAAAATTGAGTGAAAAGGATAATGGACAGAAAAATATCAGTATAAAAGATACAAATAACGAGATGCT
>NC_090727.1:142112881-142131089 GCF_036898095.1 Palaemon carinicauda | reverse complement strand
TAAAATAAAATACTTTAAGAACAGTAACAACATTAAAGTAATTCTTTCATATATAAACTATAAAACCTTTAAAACAACAAGAGGAATAGAAATAGATAGAATAGTGTGCCCGAGTGTACCTTCAAGCAAGAGAACTCTCCTACCTTTACCAACAGGAAAATAGCCCTTGAACAATTACAATGCAGTAGTTAACCCTTTGAGTGAATAAGAATTCTTTGATAATCTAAGTGTCGTCAGATGTATGAGGACAGAGGAGAATGTGTAAAGAATAGGCCAGACTATTCGCTGTATGTGTGGGTAAAGAAAAAATAGCCGTAACCAGAGAGAGGGATCCAATGTAGTACTGTCTGGTCTGTCAAATGACCCAATAACTGGCATTTTATGATGGTGGTAGAAGTTAGATCATGAATGTGGGCAAGATTGTTGTATTACTGTATTGTCTTTTCTTTAGAGCCATCGGTTCATATGGGGAAAGGGTTAATGGGCAATTATACATGTGCATACAAACACGCACACACACACACACACACACATATATATATATATATATATATATACAAACACACCTTTTCGGTCATGTTCAGCTGTATGGGGAAGTGGTAGTAATCCTACCCTGGTGAGAGAGGTACACTATGTGTGTGCGTGTGTGTGTATATCTATTTAAATATTTCATCGTCATTTTTGACGGGTTGCGAAACAACAGTGTATATATAACTCATATATATATATATATATATATATGAGTGTGTATGTGTGCGTGTGTGTGTTATATTTTGATCGAATCCTGCCTTGGGCAAAAGTACGTATCACAAATTAAATTTCTTCCTAATATTCGACTTCTTCCAACGCTCGTCCACCACCAAAATGGAATCCCTGAATAGGAAACATCTACAACAACAAAATCCTGGTATCAACTTACAGACTGTGACAAACGTCTTTATTGACAACTCTTTGTACAAGTTACAAGATCACGAAAAATAGCAGTTTCAAAACGAGGTACATATTCACCGATGTTAAATGTCTGATTATTAATTGATAAAATAACAAAATGTAACCAAATTTGATAGCAAAATCAGGAGTGGTAAAGTGACGGAGCAAAATATCAGATATAAAATTGGGTTTGATGAGAGAGAAAATAAAAAACAATTAATAGACTTCACCCTTGGACGTGATCGCTGCAGCCATCCTCATCTCAGAAAAAACAATAACATCATTCTAGTACAACGAAAGGAAGAAAGAAAGAAAAAAAAAAGAACTTGAGCAAGTGACATGCCACGACCCAGAATGTGAACTTGGTAAATTGCTTGCGATCTAATGATAAGCGCCTGAGATTAAGAAGGGCTATCTTAATCTCAGGGATTATTCAAGCAGGAAATTAAGTCTGGAAAATGTTTTCCATGTCCTTAAAAACTCGCTCACTCTCTCTCTCTCTCTCTCTCTCTCTCTCTCTCTCATATAATTGTGTACCTGATATCAATACGGATAAATTATATCCTTAGTGATTCCAGTTTATATATATATATATATATATATACTGTATGTAAAGATATGTATATATATATATATATATATGCCGCTCATGAATGGCTGAGGCAAGGCATAGTGACATTGCCCTATCAAGCAGAACAATGCCCTAGAGACTGACCATATATACATATGATCAGCGCTCATGTTTCCCTCCACCGAAGCTAGGACCAATGAGGGGCAGGCAATGGCTGCAGATGACTCAGCAGATAAACCTATTGGCTTCCCCAAACACCCCTTCTTTGGTTCACAAGGATGGTGAGGTTGCAGCGATCAAAGGAACTAACGAGTTTGAGCGGGACACGAACCCCAGTCTGACGATTACCAGGCTGGGATGTTACAACATAGGCCACCACGTCACTGAAATTTCCAAAAGGGAAAACAACCTAAGTCTGGTCTCCTTGGAAACCATTATGCCCCTGTTGTCCTGGTAGCTATTCGACTGTTGTAGCTTAGTAAGGGTAGGAAAGTGTGTGGCTAGCAATATTATTTCAAAGCAACAACCTGAAGGTTCAAGCTCTCTGGAGACGCCCCTTCTCAGACAAAGAAAAGAATTTATGTATCTATATAATGTATTTATTTTAAATGGTGAAATTAGGGAATAGAGTATTTAGTAAGAACATTGCATGTCAGAAAAGAAGAATACGTGCAGAGACATGCAAGAGAAGGTTTACCGAAGTGAAGAATAAAGTGGGATAGAAAAAAGATGACCTCGTTATTTTATATTGTGCCTTTTTTAAATAATTTGAATTGGGAAGATTTCCTAACGATGGTTATGAAGACTTGAAGAATATTTAGAAAATTAATCACATCAACAAACGTATATTAAGAAGAAAAAGATTAATGATAAAATTGATGTATAGTAGGTAAATAAAAACAATGATAGAACGAAAATAATAAAATGGTATTTTAAAAGTTTAGAACTGGCATGTATATAAACGTGTGTGTGTGAATTATTTATATTAAAAGTTAAAGTAAAATGGCATTGAAGGGAAAGTGAAAAATAAGAATAAAAAGCTGTTCTCCGTAAATAAAATTGAGTGAAAAGGATAATGGACAGAAAAATATCAGTATAAAAGATACAAATAACGAGATGCTGTTGGACGTTAATGCAGTCCTTGGTCGATGGAATGAGTATTTTGAATATTATTACAATGTGGAGTATTAGAAGGCAGTTGTGTTATATACAACTCAAAGGGTTAACGTAAAGCTGGTTGAAGTGAATGTTGAAGATGTAAGAATGGCTATATAGAGATGGAAGAAACAATAGGCACTAATAGTTGACCGCAATTTGGATGCTGCATTAAGATTGGTGATATGAGTGAGTTTGCAAATGTGGATCATGTTTATGCAACTGTTGGAACTCTCTCTCTCTCTCTCTCTCTCTCTCTCTCTCTCTCTCCCCTCACATCCTAATAAATTAACACCAACTATTTCCTGTCCTATCTGAATTGGTACAAACACACATGAATCCCCTTTCCTCTCAATAAACAGCCGCTGTCCAACTTCTCAACCTAGTATTGAGCATTTGCGTCCGTAACTCTAGCTGGCAGTAATGAATAGAAAACGGAATTGGGCAAGTTGAGGTGATTAATGAATTAAAGAAAATGGAAACTGATTGATGAGGGGTGGAAAGTGATTAATGATGGACGGACGATGGATGGATCCTTTTTCTTCCCTAAAGTTCCCTTCAAATAGACTTTTATTTTGACGAGCTTGCCTTCCTTGATGACGGCTGGCTCTTCAATATAACCTTTTCTTATTTCTATTCTTTATGCATGATTTATATTACTTTAGGTACCAAGAGAGGAAAGGTTTTGAAACCTAAGAATAGTACAGTGGTAACGTGTTTGCCTAGCATTCGCATGGCGGCAGATCGATCCCAGCCCGGGACCCTGAGTTTAAGCGGTTTACTGGGGAGACCACTGCTGTAGTTGGGCACCGCAGTGAGGAGGGGGGTGTTGTGCTTGCCTGGCTGACGTTCTGGTGAGCATCAATTCTGATGAAACTAGAACTGAAACCAGGCACCTTTAACCTTTAAAGAAAATACAAGCCTCAATATTTCAGTGTTTAAATAATCGGTCCGTATCATTTGTGTATTAATACTGTACTGATTTAATAATATATAATTTAGTTACTTGTTCATTCCACGGGAGTTTTGGGCCTCGTTGTGAATCGATACCAATCGAACCAGGTTATAAACCATACTCCTTCACCCAGCGTGAGGAAATATACCTGAAAATAACTCTATGATGAACGTGGCGAGGCTCAGATAATAAAGGAATACTTCAGTGGCGACCAAACGAAAAAGAATATTGTGTCCATTGAACTCTTTCATTTTCTAATGTACTCATGAGTCCCAATGTCACTCCATTCTACATTTGTGCAACTCTTACTTCAACCAAAACGTGTCACCTCAGTCGACGCCCACAGTATGTGCCTCTGTCCCTCCAGTCGACACCTGTTTCCTGTCACTCCAGCAACGCTTGTGACCCTCTGGTCCTTCTGCCCCTCCAACCAACACCTTCCCTCTCTTCTATTCCAGTCGACACCTAGGTTCCTTTATCCCTCCAGTTGATACCAATGTCCATCCGTCATTTCAATCAAAACATTTGTCCCTTCGTCACTATAGTCGACACTTTTTTCCCTATATGCTAAGTCAACGCCTGTGCTCCTTTGTCACTACAGTCAGCACCTGTGTTCCTCTGTCACTCTAGTCGAAGCCTTTATGCTTCTGTCAATCTTGTTAACACCTGTGTCCATCTGTCACTCCAGTTGACACCTGTGTTCCATTTCTCTCCATTTGAAGCCTGTGTCCTGCTGTCACTCGAGTTGCCACCCATGCCCATCTTATCATTTGAGCTGAAAACGTTGTCCCTCTATCACTTTAGTCAACACCTGTGTCCTTCTGTCACTCCAGTAGACACCTGCGTCTCTCTTCCTCCTGTCGTCACCTGAGTCCCTTTGTCACTCAAGTCGAAAACATATGTCCCTCTGTCACTCAAGTCAACAACTATGTTTATATGTCACTCCAGTCAACACCTGTGTCCCTCTGTCACTAATGTCGACACCTGTGTTCTTCTGTCACTCCTGTCAACACCTATGTTCCTCTGTCACTCAAGTTGATGTATTGGTACCTGTGTTCTTGTTACTTCAGCTGACAGCTGTGTCCTCGGTCACTCCATTCCACACCAATATTCATCTGTCACTCCACTCGACATTTGTGTCCCTCTGTCACTCCAGTAAACACCTGCCTCCATCTGTCAGTCCAGTCGACATCTGTGTTCCTTTGTTATTCAAGATAAAACTTTTGCTCCTCTGCCTCTATAGTTAACTCGGTTCAAAAGCAATTCCTGGAACCAAGGGACACGTCTTCCGGACGTTTTATTTTACCCTGCAGCTTTATGCATATAATTATATGTTATTTTTCTCTTTTACTTTTCGTACTTTTGTTATTATTACCTTTCATAAAATGGGTAAAATAAGGTATAATATTTCAAAAGAACAAGCAGAAAAAAATAATTTAATTTAGATTTCTGCATAATATGCCATTATTTTCTGCATTCTTTGTTAGATCGCCTTTGTTACTTATCCTGTTTTATAATAAGAGGATTATTTTTTTTTCGTTGTCGTGGCAGGGTCTATCAGATATCTATTACAGTGGGTCACTGCAGTTTATATTTTTCTTCTATTTTCCTTTTATTCCTTGTGAGTACAGTGAATACCGTTGTCCTCACTTTGGATTAATTTTAACTTTTACGCAATATTTTCTTTTTAATGACGGCATAGATACATTCTATATATCAGATTTATTTTTCGCCAAAAAAAGATTTTGAGAAACTTTGATTTTATATTCCATCTATTAGATTTAATAATTTTCCAACTTAATTCCATCATATAGAGCCAGTTCATATTTTTGCCACTAAAATGCTCAGAATATCTTTGATTATATTTTACACCGATCAGTTTTTCCTCTTTCGTCTATATGAATTCGGAATTCAGCATTTTTAATGGAAATGTTAATGGGTAGCATTAAAAAAGGAACTATTATGCATCTTCATTCATTATCAAGCTTCTCTTTCCAAGAGCTTCATGCTTAATACAAAATGATTTTCCTTATTGCCTTTATCCTTCTAGCAATGTCCAGTTATCATATCCTAGACTCCTAAAACAACCGTTTCACTTCCTCACGTAACTTTTTAATCCAAGGTACCATTTCCCAGTTAATAACCCCTATGGTCTCTTATCATATTTTTTCTCCTCTTCCACTTTCTTGACCCTGCCCTTAGCCGACCGCAATTAGCAGCGGGCTGTGAAAAAAAGAGAAAAAACCTTAGTCAGCAGTTTCACAGGTGGAGGTGGTGAGGACACCGTGAGGAGCATTTAGCGAGGAAATTGTGTGGTTCCTTTGAGGAACAGTAAATGTTCTGGATCGTGAGGGCGGCGATGAGGTTATAAGACCGAAGAGAGAGAGAGAGAGAGAGAGAGAGAGAGAGAGAGAGAGAGAGACTCATATACTGTATAGGTTCCTCGGACCTATACCCTGCAATAGACTAGAAAGAGCTGCATTTGTTATTTATATATATATATATATATATATGTATGTATTTATATATATATAGATAGATATATAATATATATATATAAATATATTTATTTATATATATATACTGTATATATATATATATATTTATATATATATATATAAATATATATATATATATATATATATGTATATATATATGTATATGTATGTATATATATACATACAGTATATATATATATATATATATATCCAAATAAGCCATATATTTTTGATACATTAATGTCTTGATTCTCTTAATGACCTTGGGATCAGAGCCCCCGGCGAAATCACACAAAGACAATAGCTTCTGACCGGCCGGGAGTCGAACCCTGGTCCAGGAAACTTGTATGAACGGTGACTTACCACTTGACCACCAGCCGGTCAGAAGCTATTGTCTTCGTGTGATTTCGCCTGGGGCTCTGATCTCGAGGTCGTTAAGAGAATCCAAACATTAATGTATCAAAAATATATGGCTTATTTGAATATGAAAAGCACGTCTAAATGTGCAAAATTTATCATATATATATATATATATATATTATAGGTAACTAGGATAATTATATATATATATATATATATATATTATAGGTAACTAGGATAATATACATACATATATATATATATATATATATATGTATGTATGTATATTATTCTAATTACCTAGAATAGGTCAGACAATTCGTCTAATTTTTCAGTTGATTATTATTCTTGGGAACTTCCTAGTTATAAAAAAATTGACTGCGTTGAGAAAGAGGGTCAAATCTTTCTCTCCCAATCTCTCTGTACATCCGACTCCCCGTCATTTTCTCTCAATTTATCCTCGGGAAAATTCTGTAATGGGCTGTTAATGACATGCTAAAGATGATCTCTTTCTTTATGTCGGTCGATCTTTCTAGTTAGATCCTTTACCTGTGAAATCTCTCTCTCTCTCTCTCTCTCTCTCTCTCTCTCTCCGTGTTAGATTATGAATATGAACTTCCTGTTTTCAGAGGTATTCAATTTCCAAGAAGATGTCTAGAATTTAAAAATCTGACGAGAGGTCCTTTCTCTTTTCCACTCGATTTTTCTTGACTCTAAGAAGTTCTGGGGAATTCTTCGATGTTTGGAGAACCTGGCCGTGTGTTAGGAGAACTGGCAGGACCACGGAATTGTAAAAGAAACTATAGTCTTTTTTTTTTTTCTTTTAATGGAACACACCAGACGGGATAGCAATTCGCTGCAGCGGTAAGAAAACTTACTTTCAATTGTTACACGACTTTGGATTGATGTGTGTGAGAGAGAGAGAGAGAGAGAGAGAGAGAGAGGGGGAGAGAGAGAGAGAGAGAGAGAGAGAGTGAGTGAGTGAGTGAGTGAGTGAGTGTGTTACTGTGTGTTTGTGACAGTTTGTGTGTGATAGAGAGAGAGAGAGAGAGAGAGAGAGAGAGAGAGAGTGTTAGTGTTTGTGACAGTTTGTGTGCGTGAGAGAGAGAGAGAGAGAGAGAGAGAGAGAGTGTTACTGTTTGTGACAGTTTGTGTGCGTGAGAGAGAGAGAGAGAGAGAGAGAGAGAGAGACTATATGCCTATACAACAACAACAAATGCAGTCGTTTCTTGTCTACTGATCGGCAAAGGGCTCAGACATCTTCATCCATGTCTGGTGCTTGGCTATTTTCATCACCACGCTGACCAGTGTGGATTAGTGATGTGGGGGACTTGTCTGATCGCTCACAGCAAACCAACCTAGTATGGATTTCCCTACTAGTATAGCTTTGCTGGTCATGGAGGTACATAAACTCTTTTTATCACGTTAGAAAGGATATACATATACTGTATGTATATAGATATATATATATATATACACTGCATGTAAATAAATAAATGTATGCATACACCTTGTATATTTTTTTGTTTGTATGTTTACATACCTGTAAAGGCAATCTCCTTAATAGCGTCTACTGTGATTATTTAGTTTCTATAATTCTGTCCTTATTAAGGGATTACTGATTTATGATGGTTTTAAAAAATCACGATTAATTAATTTAACAAAAAATTTTTAAGGTTATAAAAAAATTGGAAAAAACGAAAACATTTCAAAATTTCTGACACCATTAGTATGAATTTATTCATGTTTCTAATAAGCCGTTCATGTCAACCAAATTCCCAGGAAAGAAGCCTTCGGTACTATGCAAAATAGATGCATTTGAAGGTAATTTATTTGAGTACCCTAAGGTATTCAACGAATGAGGTTGAAATATTGAATTATTTCTGTAATGAGTGTGTTTCCGTTTTTATCAAGGGAATCACAATTGTACACTTTTACATGTATTTTTTTTTTTATTCATGCATAAGCGCATACGTAAATGACATATAGATATATACATATATTACACATTTATTTATACGTTCATCTTTCCCCTTCACGTCAATAGGCGTAGGTGATGATGATGATGATTGTTTACGCACACATATATGTATGTGTGACTATACATATTTATGTATGATATATATATATATATATATATAAGTGTGTGTATGTATGTATGTATATATATATATATATATATATCTATATATATATATATATATATATAACATCTAATACGCCAGAAATACTCATTAATATAGAATTCTCTGTCAATTTATCACAGATCCATAAGGGAAATTTGTTTTATCTTTATAGAGGAAAAAGTAATTTTAGGAATCGGGGATTGTCCCGATGTGCAGAAAACTTCCTCGGCATTATTCCCCTTATATATCTACGTATATTCCTTATCAATACCTCAGTAGTACGTCACTCACTTCTTGAAAGATTCACACTTCACACTATAGCTATGGTCAGCAGCTCTTCTAGGAGAAGGGCACTCCAAAATCAAACCATTGTTCTTTATTCTTGTGTAGTGCAATAAGCTATCGTGTGTGTATATGTGAGCGCCGGCACGACTATTTGTCTACTTCAGATAAATTAGTTTTATTGCCTTCGCTAAAATAGAAGATTTTGCAATGAGTATGTTTTCACCCTTCTCTGGTTCTTTGATGATATATTTGTTTGTTTGTGAGCAACTTCACACCAAAACTACAGTTCCGATCTTGATCAAACATGGTAGTCATGTTGAGTATGACCCAAGGATGAATCGGTAACATTTTAAATAAAGTACATCACAGTACAAGTACGCTGCAGAAACTTTAGAAATAATCGCAATGTTCATTAATAAGCAAATATTACTTTTTTTTATGTTTATGGACAATATTATTCAAAATGTAGTGAACCTATTCTAACTCACTTATGACGTGTGGGATACTACCCAAGGACAATTCTATTAGGTTTTGAAGAATATGCATAGAAATACAAGTAAGCAGTGGAGTTAAGAGCAAAATAAGACAGCTTGGTGTGGCGAAGGCATACACTCTACTGAGTGCCCATCTAGTTGTAATTGATTTTATGAGACCCATTTTCCTGTCATACCTTCTCCCACTCGCAAAAAAAAAAAAAAAAAAAAAAATGCGTATTTGTCACGGGTGAACTCCCAACCCTCAAAGCGTCCCCATCTAGTTTTTTAAGGCAACCTGTCTTCTAAAAAGATTCCGTTGTGGGTAAGAGACGTCCCCATGTGTGGTGGTGTGGGTGGGGGTGTTGGCAGAAGGAGACGTGGGGGTGCCTGGAAAGACCCTGGAAGCGAGTGAGAGAATCTTGATCTCTGTGGGAAATTTTACATATGTCAACTGCTAAAAGGTCTTACCAAAACTATTCCCACTCGTTCTCCTTCCTACTTATAGCCTTTCAATTTCCCGGGATATTACCAATTTCCGGAATATATAAAATTTTATCTATAATGGCGATATTCCTTTTATTAGAGTTTTTATGATAATGGTAGTAAAAATGATGGTGATGATAATAATGAATTATTATTATCAATGTTTTTGTTGATGTACTTCCTTTTGTTCATATGATGATAATGATAATAATGAAAGAGCCTGTGATGATAAAAACGTTCTATCCTTATTTTATTGGTATCAACGATATTATTTTAGTCCGGCTTTTCCCAACTGAAAGAAATAGCAGTCCGTTAAGAATTCTTCACAGTGTGTCAATAGACATGACAAACAGGCATTCAAATTTATGCTTTTTGTCACCTGCTTTGTGTGTGTCTGTGTATATATATATATATATATATATATATATATTTATATATATATATACACACTGTATACAATAGTGTACGCGACCTGGCAAAAGTGACGTCTAAATATTTTGATAGAGATGCATTCACACGCACAACCATTTCATCAGGGTATGGCTACTCCCTCTCCCCTTGCCCGAGGGACGGGGAGAGTGTAACATGACCTTATATAAATATTCCTATGTAGAGCCAGATACACTTTATTATATAGGGTAGGTGTATATATCTTGAAAGGTGGGCATATATATTGAAAATGGATTATTTACAAAAATAGTTGTATCAAACAAACATATGAAAAAATGGCATGAAGTTATTATATGAAAATATATTTCTTACCCTATTTTATATTTTCTTAGTGGTTAACGAGAAATTAAGAGAGAAGGAAAGACAGAAATATTTTTACAGATGCAGTTGCCTTGGATTGATTTTATCCTTAGAATTAAAGTCAAGAGGAACCTGTAGAGTTAGGATAATGCACCCTTCGAGAATACAAAATTTATTGTCGGGCAATGCATGGAAATACATATTTCGTTGTCGTGGAACTTATAAAAATACAGTTTTTGTTGTTAGGCAGTGCATAGAAATACAGCTTTTGTTATTGGGCAATGCGTAAAATTACAGTTTTCATTGTCTGGCAACTTATAAAAATACATATTTTGTTGTGTAACGTATGAAAATACAGTTTTTGTTATGGGACAACTCATAAAGATACAGTTTTTGTTGTCGGGAAACTCATAAATATACAGTTTATCTTGTCGGGAAACCTATAAATATACAGTTTTTGTTGTCGGAAAACTCATAAGAACACAGTTTTCGTTGTCGGACACCTTATAAATATAATTTTCTTTGTCGGGCAATTTAAAAAAATTCTATTTTTGTTGTTAGGAAGCGTGTAAAAACAGTTTTTATTGTCGGGCAACTTATAAAAATATAGTTTTCGTTGTCGGACAATACATAAAAACAGCTTTTTCTGCCGATCAACTTATAAAATGCAATTTTGTTGTCGTGTAACATATATAAATACAGTTTTTGTTGTCGGGTAGCTTATATAGTTTTCATAGTCGGGTAACTCATGGAAATACTGATTTTGTTGTTTTGTGATGTATGAAAATACAGTTTTTGTTGTCGGGCAACTCTTAAAAATACAGTTTTCATTGTTGGGCAACTTATAAAAATACAGTATTTGTTGTAGGGCAATTCATAAAATTACAGTTTTTGTTGTCGGGCACTGCTTAAGAATTTATCAAAATACTGTTTTTTGTCAGGCAGCACATGAGAACAGTTTTCGTTGTCGGGCAACTTATGGAAATTCAGTTTTCGTTGTCGGGCAACTTATGAAAATTCAGTTTTCGTTGTCGGGCAACTTATGAAAATTCAGGTTTCGTTGTCGGGCAACTTATGGATATTCAGTTTCGTTGTCGGGCAACTTATGAAAATTCAGTTTTCGTTGTCATGCAACTTATGGAAATTCAGTTTCGTTGTCGGGCAACTTTAAGACATACAGTTTTGTTGTTGTTAGGCTATGCATAAAAGTAGTTTTCGTCGTCGGCCAACTTATGAAAATATCGTTTTTGTTGTCGGGCAATAAATAAAAACCCATATTTTTTTTGTCGGATTACATAAAAGAATATAGTTTTTGTTGTCGGGCAATGCATAAAAATATAGTTCTTGTTTTTGGATCACCCATAAAAATATACAGTTTTGTTGTCCGGCAATGCATAAAGATATACAGTATATAGTTTTCGTTGTTGGCAACGCATAAATATGTACAGTTTTTGCTATCGGGCAACGCATAAGAATATACGGTTTTCATTGTCGGGCAACACATAACAGTTTTTGTTGTCCGGCAATTAATAAAAATACAGCTTTCTCTGTCAGGTAACTCATAAAATTACAGGTTTTTGTGGTCAGGCAATGCATAAAAAACATTTTTTGTTCTCAGGAAACTTATAGAAGTATTCTTTGTTGGGCAATTTACAAAAAATACAGTTTTCGCTGTCGAGTAACTTATGATATGAAAATAAAGTTTTCTTTGTTGGGCAATTTATAAAAATACTGTTTTTATTGTTGGGCAATTTATAAAAATACTGTTTTTATTGTTGGGCAACGCATAAACAATTTTGTTATCTGGCAACTTTTAGAAATAAGGTTTTCTTTGTCGGGCAATTTATAAAGATACCGTTTTTAGTTGTCGGGCAACGCATAAAATCCGTTTTCTTTTACGGGCAACACATATTAATAGTTTTCGTTGTGGGGCAACGCATGAAAAATATGCAATTTGCCATGTCGGGCAATGAATAAAAATATAGTTTTCGTTGTCAGGCAACGCATGGAAGAAAAGTGGTGTTCAATTATCATAATCTAGACATCGTGACTATACCAATTATATGTACTTTTTATTTCAGACTTATGCTTTAGGAGAGAGAGAGAGAGAGAGAGAGAGAGAGAGAGAGAGAGAGAGAGAGAGAATATTTGCCTAGATTATTAATTTCTTTTTTTTATATAAATACGAAAAATTCCGATGCACATTATGTTTTTTTATTCTCTGCCTTTAGGATTCCTCGAAGAGATCCTCATTAAAGTTACAAATATTTGAGATCCTTTAATTTGATGGAGCTCTCTCCGGTCGTTCAAGATTTGGCTTTCTCTGAGTTCCATTAAAGGAAGGTTGTCTCAATCTATACATATACTCTCAATGTGTGCGTATACAGTATATATTGTATATTATACATACATACATATATATATATATATATATAATGTGTGTGTATGTATATATAAGCATATACTGTACATACTTATGTATTTATGAATATGTGTATCCTCTCATCTATATTACTATTGGAGAGCAGAAATCCATTGCAAATTTCATCCCTACTTTTCGTTTGTTGATAATATTTCCATTTTCATTCTTTAAAGAAAATATCTGTTGGCGTACTGTTCCAGTTCTTGTTTTCATCAACATATGTGCATATAATGAGAATGACAGACAATAGATTGACAAAACGAATAATAGGAGGTATCTAGAAATTGCATCGAAGCAAGGGAAGGAAGAGAAGACGATAGATTGACGAGCTAAGAAAATTTGCGGGAATAGATTAGCATTTTTAAGCAGACGTGAGTGGATGGCCATGTCTGAGGCCTTTGTCCTGAAGTAGACTAGCCATGGCTGATGATATATGTATATGTATATATATCCATCTATCTAAATATCTATCTATATATATATATATATATATATGTGTGTGTGTGTGGGTGTGGGTGTGGGTGTGTATTTATGTGTGTATATATATATATATATATATATATATATATATATATATACACACACACACACACACACTTTGAGAGAAAGGAGCAATGCTCCATAATATCTCACATGAAACTCGAAACTTAAAGTGCATATCTGTAGAAAATATTCTTTCATGAATATCAATTGGTTCTCCTCTCATCCCGTAGCAATCTATGTCACTTAATGTAGCTGGATTATACTTTCATTGGAAATATCCTGTTGAGTTTGAAGAGCAAATTGCCATTGAATAATCAATATTCTGTCTGAATAACCATGATTTCGCTCTCTCTCTCTCTCTCTCTCTCTCTCTCTCTCTCTCTCTGCTTATTTCTTCTTCTGGAAGGGACATGCCTGCATTAATTATATATTAAGTTTATTTAGATCAATAAGAGTTACACATCTTTAGTTGAGAGTCATTCTTCATTCTTAGATACAGCATAAGGAATTCATATTTATTTTAAATATTTAATATGGAGAGATACTTGGGCTAATTTGTTAATGGGTTAATATCCTCCGGAGTATATATATTGTAAAATGAATATTGGAGGTCGGTAAATAAAGAAATATTGGTAAGTAGGAATCTATTTAAGACAAAAAAAACTAACATTCACGATGACACATGACTACTTGGTTAAGAAGCCCAAAAGATTTGTATGAAGAAGCCAAATATTCATATTAAATCTCGGAAGTTTAACATAAAGTTTTGAAAATGAAGCCATGATCCAAAATCCTGATATTTACCGTAGATTAACTGATTCTCGGAAACCGGACTTGTTTAGATGATCTGGAGCTGAGCATAAAAGTCCGAAACTTGATTCAAAAGTCCTGAAGTACATACAGAAGCCATAGGCTCGGCTTGGAAGCCGAAGTTCGGTAATTGAAGCCCTTGGTTAAAAGGGTTGAAATACTGCGCACCAACAACGAAATGAAGTTAATTAATTTAGCAACAACGAGGCACCACAGCTTTAAAAATGAAATGCCGGCGAGAGACAGGTATCATTAACATTAACATCAGCCACATTAATGAAATGGAACGGTAGGAAATTAGGTCAACATAATTTCAGGAAAATCTTTCGATATCAGGTACAGTTTGGTACACACAGTTCATGTAGAAGCCAACATGTGTTTAAATGACTTTGTATATATATATATATATATATATATATATACTTTCTGAGTGCGGTTACATTAACGTGGTGAAAGGGTTTGCTTATCGACATGATTAGCAAAACTGTACTAGACAGGGCCACCCATACTAGGTTAGTTTACTCTGAGAGCTACCAGACGAAAATCACCCAACTTTACTAATCCGCAGTTGGCGAGTATGGTGATGAAAACTAGATAAACCCCAGACATGAATAAGGACATGACTAACGCCTTTGTCCTGCAGTGGAATAGAAACAGGTGTATTTGTTAATGTTGTATTTATATATACACTGTTAAAGAATCGTAATTTTAATCGGAAATTCTCCCTTAAAATATAGTTCTCAGCCGTATTTCAGTAAAATATAGGCGACCGTAATTTTAACCCTACTTTGTTAATATCTTTTACGGGTTGGTGACCGTTATATCACTCCTTTACGCCATCATATCCGATTTTGAAACGGTAAATGCCCGGCAACATTTATTCCAAGACTTTTACCGTATTTTACGGCAAGGTTTTAACTATATATATATTTATATATATATATATATATATATATATATATATATATATATAGATATGTATATATATATATATATATATACTGTATGTATATATATATATATATATATGTGTGTGTGTGTATATATATATATATATATATGTGTGTGTGTGTGTGTATGTGTGTGTGTGTGTGTGTATTAGATGTAGAAATATAAAGAATGGGTGCTAGACCTCGATGCTTATGGATTTTTAGACCCAAATAGTATTTTTCCTTTGTTTTTCATAAATAATGCTGATTTCTTAGCCGATAAGTTGTTTGTTATTTTCCACATGTTAGCAAGAAAAGGTCACTTTAGTACTTGTTGGAGAATTGGTAATATTACTCATCAAGTAATTACAACCCAATTTCCATAAATCCCATATTATCTAAATTTATGAACGTATTTTGGCTGAAGGTAATCATCTGTTCCTTAGTTTGCAATGTGGCTTTCGTAAAGGCCTTGGAGCATGTGAATCTCTTCTTACATTCTCCAATGCTGTACATGAATCCCTTAATTGTGGTCAGGAAGTTCGTATGATTCCCACTAATTTTAGTGGTGCCTTTGACAGCGTTAATTTTGAGGCCCTTGTTTTCAAACTCTAACATTTGGGAGTTGGTGGATCTTTTCTTAGCATGTTTACTGAATTTTTTAGTAATTTATTGCAAATAGTTATTGATGAACACCTTAGTGAGGATAGGAATGTGAAACCTGGTGTTCCTTAGGGTAGTGTTCTTGCCCCATTACATTTCATACTAAATACACATGACATGTGGTTTTGTCTAGGAAACAAGCTCGTTTCATAGGCGGATGATGTGATTGTAAGTAGGTCGAGGACAGTGGCTCCTCAACATCCAAACCTCAGTATTAATATTTTTTCTTGAACTCTATACAACTTTTGTAGGATTTTGGGTGTGCTTTTTATAGTGAATTTCCTTTTGAAAAACACACTCGGTCTGTTTCTTCTTCAGTTACACAAAAATTGGCTTATTGAGGAAGTCTTAATATTTTCGGTGATGAAGCGATTTTGAAGTGGTGTTTTAATCATTTTATTCTGCATTGTTTCGAATATTGTTCTGGCTGGTCTTTTTAAAACTGCGTAATCTCAATTTTAATTTGTTGGACAAGAAGTTGCGGTTTGTTATTTTTTTCTATTCCTTATCTAGATATTAAAATCTGGCACCGTCGTTCAGTTAGTTCTTTATGTATGCTGCATAAGATTTTTCATAATTCTGACCATCCTTTGCATTAAGATCTCCCAGACAGTACTATCGAGCACGTAATACTAGGTATACAGTTAATTTTAACAGTCATGCCTACTCTATCATAAGGCTCACTACTTAACAGTATTCTAGAAGTTTTATTCCAGCTATGACTGGAATATGGAATGATTTTCCTAATTACGCATTTGAATCGTTGGAAATTCAGAAGTTCACACATGCGGCGAATGTTTTTATCTTGAGCAGGCTGACATAAGTCCCTCTTCATAATTCATATGATTTAAGATTGTTATTGATCTTAAAATATTTCATATTAATTATTCATTACTTCTCATGTATTTTATTTATTTCCTTATATCTTTTCCTCACTGGGAAATTTTTCCCTGCTTTTTCAACTAGGATTATCGCTTGGATAATAATAATAATAATAATGATAATAATAATAATTATAATAATAATAATTATAATAATAATAATAATTATAATAATAATAATAATTATAATAATAATAATAATAATAATAATGTGGTCGGTCGCTTGGACATTGTACGACTAACGCAATGACCTGTTAATTGCCTCTGTCGTTGATGAATGATCTTTTTAAAAAAAAAACTTCGGAAGCATTAAGAGCTCCAAGAAGTACCAGTTCTCAAATTAAAAAGTAAAGTGCCAGTGTTTAGATCTCATTCCTAACTTATCCAGCAGCCTATGAAACAGTATTAGACGTGTTAGTCATTTAGCTAAATTACGAGAAAGGATATACATTATTCCATATGGTCAAGAAATTAAGCCCACTGCCACCGTATCTGCCACGACCGATGAGCGGACAGCATACTGTCACATGAAGCCCATTAGTCAACCAAAGTGTGACACACGGCCGTGAAACGCATATATAATATTAACTGACGATGTCATTACGTTATAGCTCAAATCTTATTAGTGTTAGAATGAGTCTCGCTAATCTTATTACCTGATAACATTTGAGTAATTTGAAGGACTGCATTATTAATGCCTGTGCTCGAAAGATTGATTTAAGTAAGAGATTAATGCGATTTCAAAACGACATCAATTCTTTCCCGACTTAGACGTGAAATTTCTGTATTCTCTTTTTTATTTGCGTCCATCTGTTGTCCCATCCTATGTACTTATCCTCACGGTAAGTAATACTGGTGTACTGAAGTCTTAGCTTGAAAACAGCCACTTCACTCACTTTTATTAACATAAAACTGTTCTTTATTTTTACTTTATAAGAACCCATGTTCATTTCCGTGTCAAGTATCTTGAGATGATTATCCTTATTGACTAAAAGTATCTTCTGTACATTCAACATTTTATGAGCTTAGTCTTATAATGACTATTTGTCATGGCTGATATATATATATATATATATATATATGAGCTGATATTCAATTTTTGGCCTCATTTAATACACCTGTATATGGGCACCGTTTGGGCGCCTTTAGTTGCACGAAGTGCACCAACACGGTACTCGATTTATTGCCATGTTTGCTGTAGCAAAGCCTCGTCAGTGATGGTAATGGCATTATTGATCTTTTGCAAGAGATCCGTGATGTCTCTTAGTTTTGTTTAATACACGATTTCTACAACATAATTCTATAGAAAGAAGTCCAGGAGAGGGATATATTATGAACGAGGTAGCCAGGGAATTGGGCCACCCCTTCCAATCCACTGGTCTGGATATTGTTGATGTAAAAGCACACGACCTTGCAATTTCCAAATGTAGG
>NC_090727.1:142100381-142107881 GCF_036898095.1 Palaemon carinicauda | reverse complement strand
TTTATCTTTTTATATTATATTATGTGTTCTAAGTCTTATTCAAAACATCAAAAACAATATTGGATAGAGAATACAGTATTTCGACAAATAAACAAGATTTTTTTTTTCTATTTTACTACAGTACTTACTATTTACACAATTT
Organism: Palaemon carinicauda; assembly: GCF_036898095.1. NCBI lineage: Eukaryota > Metazoa > Arthropoda > Malacostraca > Decapoda > Palaemonidae > Palaemon > Palaemon carinicauda. The sequence goes on along the minus strand of NC_090727.1, from coordinate 142,107,739 downwards.
TTATTGGATATGATTATAGATAATCCGTGCTTCATGAGATGATCTTTTACTACCACTAAAAACCACGTTTTTAGTCGTGCTCATCTACGAAAAATTTGTGTTGCGAGCTGACACCTGGACAAAATGACATAAATTTTTTTTTTCTTTAACGTTTCCCGAGTTTTGTGTTTCCCTGTTTACCGAATTAATTTACCACACGAGTACGTTTTCCGGAACCTTTAATCTTCTTAATGCCAAACTTTGCGCAAATTAATTTGAGTGAAATGGTGTTGTAAAATAAATGGGCTAGGAAAGGGGATTCCTTCAAGAGCCTCCCCCTAATAAGAAAAGAGGGATAATGGATAAACGAATAAAGTGGCAATGAACTCGGAGATACAAAAAGCCAAGAAAATAGGAAAAGAAAAGAGCGATAAAGGCATTTCGATTGTAGCTGCGAAGATCAATAACTGCAATAGCACCGTTAACGACATCTCTGTCTCTCCACCTTTCCGAGAATGTTATCGTGTGACACTAACTTAACAATAATCACTTCTTAAGTTCTGCCACCTAACTTTGCTAATAAATGCAGGATTTTCATGAAAATTTTCTAAGAGATACCCCCCCCAAAAAAAAAATATATATGTATATATATATATATATATATATATATATATACATATAATATAATCCACTTAAATTTTATGAAGAGGCTTAAATGTCAACAACAGATGATTTATTGCTGATTTATCTTTTATTTACAATAAGTTGCTTTTGCATAGCAACCAAACCTTCAACAATAGTTGTTTTAAGCATCTGTCTCTCTCACTCTGATTATACACAGATTTTTTTATTTAAAGAAACATTCCTCCATTGATGTTTTAGATTGAAAAAGAACTCGCCAAACCCCATGAGGTGAAGCATAGATCTGTATGAAATCTATGACTTTTGACATGTAAAACAGGTTTCTTGGAGATTAAATATGAGGTGATTCAGTTCTAATATATACTGTTCAATCATTATAGCTTACATGTGTGTGTCTTTCTTCTGATTATCTATAGTATAATATATATATATATATATATATATATATATATATATATAATATATATATATATAAATATATATATATATATATATATATATATATATGTATACATATATATTAAACACACACATATGTATATATATATATATATATATATATATTTATTTATATATTTATATATGAAGAAGTAATGCATTAAAAGCTCAAGATAGAGACGACTGGCGAAATCTAACTGAGGCCCTTTCCGTCAATAGGCGTAGGAGATGATGATGATGATGATATATATATATATATATATATATATATATATATGTATGTATGTATGTATGTATATATACTGTATGTATATATATACTGTATATATATATATTGCAATTACTCGCCGTTAGTCTCTTTAACATCTCTCTAATCTTCTTGCTTCACCCGACGACTTATATATAGCCTAAGACTGAAAAAAAAAAGAAATTCCTTCAGTATGCTTTCCATTTAGGAAGAATTTTTTCGCTGATCTAAAATTGACTTTGCCTCGTTTCTTACAAATCTCTTTCATTTCGCTGTCCCTAATGACTCCACATTGATGTTTGGATTGAGAGAGAGAGAGAGAGAGAGAGAGAGAGAGAGAGAGAGAGAGAGAGAGAGAGAGAGAGAGAGAGAGAGAGCAAAAGTGCCGGACTATATGAATATGTTTTTTCTTCCCCGTTTTTCTATTTCCACTCTCAAACTGATTTGGGGTCCTCTCAGCAAGAGACTTACTGAGTACTTTGAAGAAGGGTCAAAGTCCGATGGCAAATATACTTCCAAAACCAAATATAGTGATGCTAGGAACTTTGGATGAAACGCGGACTGTGAGCTTGTAGCAGACCCTAGGAGTCCGGCTTGAGTGTCAACTTCATGTCTATGAAATTTGATAGGCTAACAGGGAATGAGGTCGCCAGTTGGTTCCTATTGACATCAAGCAAATTAAAAAATCTAAAGATAATTATCTATATAAACTTGATTTTCATGATTTTAAATGGTACTTTCGTTTTATTAAAGTTTTATCCTTCGAAATTTTTTAGCATGAATCCTAGTGTACTGCACGTGTTTCTTACACGCTCATGCAGTATATTGCTAAGGAATTTTTTTTTTTGTTTAATCTGTCGCCCTCTCCCGCACTGATAATAGAACAACTGTTAAAGCTTGCCATATCATGTTTTATATATTTTTTATGACATGCTTGTTCTTAACTGCTTTTATAGAAGCTCGTTATCTGTTGAATAAACTTGACTTGCATTCACCTCACCTCTCTGTTGGCACCTAACAACCACCTCGCACACTAGGCACTTCCAATCCTAATAGTAGAATACTTGATTACATCATTACGTTTTTATTAGGTGTAACTTACAAGTATATTTTAAGAAATAATAGGGAATAACAGTGAAAATTGGGAGGGAGATTTTTACTCTACATAACCCTGTTATGCAGGTAGGCTATGTGAGGCACCCAGTGTTTTTTTTTTTTTTTGTCTGCCAGTGTTCGTCCATGATTTGACAGAGTTGATTTTTCAGTGACTTGTATTTTTTTCGAGAACCATCCCTCTTTATAGGAAACGACCTCATGTAAAAATACAATATTTTGAAAACCATTTTAATTCTACTTTTCTTTGATTATCGTATTTTCTTTTTCCAGGTGCCCAGTTACTGACCCTGAAATGGAAATCTCTAAGGGTAAGTCTTTTTTTATTTCATTTTTGTTTTGAATCAACAATCAAATTTTCTAAGGTGACATCTAATCTCATTGATATACAACTATCAGTTGGATATTTGGTGAATTGCAACATTTATTGTCATATTGGTGACAGTGATGGAATTGATTTATCTGGGACAGGTTTTGAGCTTCTGATGATGGGCGTATATATATGTCAAAGCATTTTAAATCTAAAGTTTCACCTGGATAACCTTATAAAAGTTATATGCGCGTATACACCTTTTCACAAAAAATTTCATTCATATTTTGATAGTGTAATCGCTTCTGTACTTATATGGGTTTATTACTTATTTTTCAAGAATTTAGCTGCACTGAAGGCCATATTTGCTTCTTTTTAGGTAATACCAATTCCCTAATATCGCAAGAGGGTCTGCCCCTCTCTTTTATTCTTCTCCTGCCCTTCTCTTCCTCCCTATTTCCTTAATCTTTCCCATCCCGAGTACCTGCCTTTGAGCTATAAACTGGATTGTATCCGGGGGTACTCTTCCTTTCCCCATATTCCCCACTTCCCTATTCTTATTATTATTATTATTATTATTCTTTTTAGGAACTTTAGGTGGCGTAAATCGAATCACTTAATAGAAATATTTAAATAAAAAACATTGCCATCCTACATTGCTCACTTCTTTCATCGCCATTAACCTCCAGTCAGACCTTCCTCACATCCACCGAGTTACGTGTTGCACACGACCCTCAGTCTCACCTTTTCCGAAAAATATCTTTCATATGTAACACATTGTCCATTCCCCACTCCTCCTTTTTTGACACCTTTTGGAAGGATAAAAAAGAAGAGAAAGTGATGCGAGTAAAAAGAGGAGTTGCATGACAGTGATTGTGGGGGGAGAAGGGGGTTGCTGACGATCAAAGAATTTTATTTTCATCTATGTTTTTTGTTTTTTGCTTTTTTGCTTCCCTATATGGCCGTAGTTTTACAGTTCTTCTTCAACTTTGAGTGTCTGTTCATTGCGCTTCTGAGGTATTATCGAAGCAATATTCTCTTAGGGAAGTCACTTTTACGATACTTAGAGTCTCTTACAATCTGTTATCTTTGTTTTTGTGACGTCAGTGTGGGTTTCAAGTCAATCGATCAATCACTTTTTTTCCACTTATAGTCCTACCACCATAAGGTCTGCATTATCACAGGCATAATCATTATTAGTGTCACTCACTCCGCTCAATCTCAGGCTTCAATCTGACCCCTTGCCTATGGTGATATTCATCTATGCGAACCTTTTTCGCACCAATCAGCTGGGAGATCGGGTAGATTTTCAGGATGAAAATTTTCATATCATTGTATTGATAAGAATACCTTTAGCAGATTTTCCATACAAAGTAAACTCTCGCGCATTATTATTATTATTATTATTATTATTATTATTATTATTATTAGCTAAGCTAAATCCCTTCCTTGAAAATTAAGATGCTATAAGACCAAGGGCTCCAATTGGTAAAAATTGCCCTGTGAGGAAAGGAAACAAGGAAATAAATAAATTACAAGAGAAGCAATGAACAATTAAAATAAGATATTTTAAGAACAGTAACAACATTAACATAGATATTTCATATACAAACTATAAAAACTTCATAAAAACAAACCAGAAGAAGAGAAATTAATAAAATAGTGGGCCTGAGTAAACCCTCAAGCAAGAGAATTGTAACTCAAGACAGTGGAAGACCATGGTACAGAGGCTATGGCACTACCCAAGACTAGAGTACAATGGTTTGATTTTGGAGTGTCATTTTCCTAGAAGAGCTGCTTACCATATCTCAAAGACAGTAAAGGGAAGACAGGAACATCGCTTGGATTTCTATGAGCATTTGGCGAATTTAGCAAGGGGTATCTGCAACAGATGGCGCTGAAATTGTCGTCTGCTACTTGCGTACTTAAGTCAGTGTTGCCATATGGACAAATTTCACCAACGTTCTTTTCAAACTATGATGGGTGTTTTTTCATCAGGCATGATACAAATATATGCTACACTATAAATAAAACAAAATTTAGCACTGAATAAAACGTAATCGTGGTTGTTTTATTTTCATTCAAGCTCATGATTATGTTGTATTTCCATCATTCTCGGGGGAATTTGGGATCTAACAATCTGGTAATGCTAACTCAAGCCTTGAAAACAATTGTAGCAGTCCGTCGCCGTATGTAAAACAAGAGGCATATTTTAAATATATTGCCCTTCATACATAAAATATAATTTATTGGTGCATTTTCCCCCGGATTTATCGATGCAAAGTCAAGGTAAGGTTTTATATTGAATACATACAGTATATATGATTATAATTTGCAGAATATGTGCTTTATCAAAGTCCGAGATTATACATTGAAACAGGGCTTAATAGATGCTAAGGCCACTTCGAGAGGCCCCTATTTTGCTAATGTAAGTGCAAACTCGTACCTCTAGAAACAAAAATTCCATTAAATGCAGAAAAAATAGAGCATCTTTTCTGGCCATATCTGTATATGGAATGAGGAAAAAAGTGACTGATAACATGCCTAAGACAATATTAGACGACCCACCACAAGTCTTCTCCCCTCCTAGTTTAGTCTGAGGCACGGGTCCTATTTCAGATGCGTGTCTTTCACATATTCTGTAAGTTATATTTGAAGTATTATATATACATGAAATACACAGCCTAACCTTAACTTGCATTTTGTAAATGAACAAGCAACAAGTATACTGTATAAGTATGAAAAAGAATATAGGTGGTCTGATGATCAATATGATTTGATATAAATTTATGGAAAATTACTAGATGAATAATAATAGACCAATTACTTGATGATTTTTATAGTAGCATATGAACCTTCCGAAATACCAAAACCCAGTAGAGGTTTTTAGCTAATTAGTAGGGCGTGTCGGCAATAGATGGCGCCGCGCTGGTAAAGCACACGAGTTATTTATAGGTAGGCTTTCCTGTCTTCCTTTTACTGTCTTTGGCCATAGGTAAAGTCTCTTCTCCCCTTACTAAGAGGAGAATAGTCACTGAACAATTACAGTGCAGTAGTTAACCCCTTTGTGTGAAGAAGAATTGTTAGGTAATCTCAGTTTTGTCCGTTGTATGAGAACATATGAGAATTAAATTCCCACAAAGTGATCTTTCTAAAAGTAGATCCTTCAGATGTGGTAAATTTGAGTCCACGCTAACACACGGGAATAAAAACCCACACTATTGGTGTACTCGAACAATATTAAAACATTGCAATGTAAAAGTAACCCGTAATTACAATTAATACAGTGAATGGGTACCTTTCCAATCAACCGTGTGCAGCAAATAAGAGACAGACAATGTTTACATTCTCCTGGTCCAAGTTAATGAAATCTCACACTCCGAAATTCGAAACGATGCTCCCTATGTCTATTTTGTCCAATACTGACCCCTTTGGGGTTACGAATTGACTCCTAGGATTTTCAGGATTTGCGTCAACTATGTATATATACCTGTTTCTCAGTTTTTACCTATCTATCCATTTATCTGTTATATTCTATGTCAGTTTCTATCAGACTATCTATCTCTAGCAAATTCGGTCTACGTTCTTTATCCTGATTTTCTTGTTGCTATTTTTTCTCTCTTTCTGACACATCTACACATATGCACAAATAATATATGTGTACAGTATATATACACATATGTTTGTATTTGTTTATATATATATATATATATATATATATATATACACATATATATACACAGTATACTGTATATATACTCTATATATATGAAATTATATGATATATGAGTATATATAGATATATATGCAAGTAATATAATATATATATGTATATATATACACAAATAATATAATATATAAGTGTATACACACATAGTATGTATACTTGTGTATTTATATATATATATATATATATATATATATATATATATATATATATATATATATATATGTATATATATATACGCAGGCCGTTTTTTCTTTTCGGAATCTATCTGCATATCTGTCTTTTTGCAATATCCCTCACATGCACACAATCTTGTTACATATGCAGATGATGCTACTTTCTTTACATCTATTCAATTTATTGACTTTAGAACCATGGTTGGTGAATCGCATAAGAGAGACACATAAAATTAGTGCATGGTACAAATTATGAGGGAAGAATTTGAACCCTAATTAAACTTGAAGTACGATTCCAAGTAGATGAAGGACTGCGGATCCTCAACATCCAGATCATTGCATCAACACTGTGTCTTTAAATGTGCATAACTCATTAATTAAAAATTTTACTTGTAATTACTGATTATAAATTTACTTATGAGAAACACGCCCTGTATGTTTTCCTTCACTTGGAGAAAGAAAATGTCATAATGAGAGTCTTTGAAGAGTTTTGATGATTAATCTATCCCGAGGACATGTTTTAAATCTCATTCATCCGTGTTTTTAATATTATTCTCCTGTTTGGTCTTCCTCTGCTGACTCTCATATTAATTTGTCAGACAAAAACGTGTGGTATACAGTATATAATCCCTTATCCCTGATCTGAATATTAATGTATAGCACCGTCATATGTTTATAAATGCTCTATGATATTTTACACGATTCTAACCATCCTTTGCATTCACA
>NC_090727.1:142077881-142095381 GCF_036898095.1 Palaemon carinicauda | reverse complement strand
GATTATATGTAATATGGTCAGTCTCTAGGGCATTGTCCTGCTTGATAGGGCAATGTCATTGTCCCTTGCCTTCCATTCATGAGCGGCCTTTAAACCCATAAAGCATTACAAACAATAATTGCATAATTCATTCTCTTTTGACACTCAAAATACATGATAGAATAATTACAACTGTTACACGAATATATGCTTTATAACTGTAATTTTCTTTATTTTTTGGGCCAAAAATAACTAAATAACTTTTCTTATGGATAAGTTTTGAATTTTAAGTATTTTAATCAAATACAAATATAAATCTTATCTGCCTTCAGAAACCTGAGATGTAAAGAGGAGTCTTCTATGTATATATTTATTTATATTTATAAATCTGCGATGTATATATTTCTATAATTTTGTTTATGGATATACATTCATTAATGGGTTAGAAATATTTTCTGAATATGCTAACTATATTTCGATTTTCGTTAAGCTTCTCTCTCTCTCTCTCTCTCTCTCTCTCTCTCTCTCTCTCTCTCTCCTCTCTCTCTCTCTCTCTCTCTCTCTCTCTCTCTCTGCACACACACACACACATATACTGTATATATATATATATATATATATATATATATATATATATATATATATATATATATATATATATATATATATATATTCATATATTTATGGATATACATTCTATTGAAGGGTGAAAAATATTTTTTAAATATGTGAACTATGTTTTGATTTTCGAGAAGCAGGTCTATCGTTACACACACACACACACACACACACACACATATATATATATATATATATATATATATATATATATATATATATATACACTGTATAATATGTATTTGCATGTATATATCCGTGTGTGTTCATAATAGGCTATATGTATTTATGCAAATCTGTGTATTTCACCTAAGAAAATATTTTCCAGAATTCCATTTTAAGTCTTCAGTAGGCTGTATCTGTAAATATGCAGGTTTACCTTAACGAGGTAAGCTAATCCCACCAGAGATAAAAAGGTGAGCTTTGAAAAACGTATTTACTCGTTTTATAAGCTACTTATTCTCGCCAGCTGTGTTTAAACATGCCTTCGTTGGTATTTTTTTTTTATTTTTGTTACACCCTTTTCGTGTTTTTTTTTTTGCTGGTTTTTATTTTTATTTCACAGTTTCCACGTTTTATTTCTATTTTTGTTATACCCTTTTCGTGTTTTATTTTATATTTTCGCTGGTTTTTAGTTTTGTTTCACAGTTTCCACGTTTTATTTCTATTTTTGTTATACCCTTTTCATGTTTTATTGTTGTTTATCCCTATTCATGTATTTTCCATTATATTATGATAAGGATAATAACAGCAGCAAGAAATAAAGAATGTACATTCTTTATATCTTGCTGCTGTTATCTAATCATCGTTTTTAAGGGAATTGGTACAGTAATAGTAATACCGTTTTTAAAGGTATTGGTACATTATTAGTAATACTGATAATGATAATAATAATGGTGATAAATAGTAATAGAAAAGAGGATTTGCAATAATGATAATAATTAGATGTCAGATTGTCGATGAAAATTATATATTCCGAAATTAACTATTAACGATGAAGTTTTAATTATATTTTTGGAAGAATTTGAAGTTCACATTTCTAGAGACACTAACATGCTATCCATGAATTCAGAATCTTAGCCTAATGGTAGCCTAATGGAATCGTCCCTGCCTAGCGTTTTGCCAGACTGGGGTTCGAGACCCGGTCAAGCTTAATAGTTTCTTGTAGTGTCTGCAACCTCACCATCCTTGTGAGCAAACGATGGGGTGTGGCTAGGGGAACCTATAGATTTACCTTCTGATTCATCAGCATCCATTGCCTGGCCTTCCCTGATCCTAGTTCGGATGGAGAGGGGCTTGGGGTCTGATCGTATGTATTTATGGTCAGTCTCTAGGGCATTGTCATTGTTCCTTGCTTCTGCCATTCATGATCGGCTTTTGAACCTCCATACCTACAAACCTTGTGTAAATGAATTCAAATCATATAAATGTAGGTTTTATGCGTTAATTAGGATATGGGTAATGAAGCCTTTCATTATAGCTTAAGCAAATGATCATAATTTAAAACACTTTCTTCGATATTTCAAGTAATTTAGGTGTTGACAATATACAGCGCCATTCAATTTTATCTTTTCATTCATTTGAACTGTAACAATTTCTTTTGTGTTTAAAGGGATTTTAGTTTTGAAAGGATATTGGGTCAAAAATACTTCAACTTGGGCTTTTGTAGATTCTCCTAAAAAAAGGAACAATCTTTAATTTAGACCGTAAAATTATAATTTGTTCTTCTATAGAGTACACCGAAAAAGTAAGTTTCTTTCATGACATTAATGTTTGTACCACGAAAGTTTAAATTTCGAGACTGTCTGTGATGTGCTAGGGAATACGAAGTTAGCGAAAGTTCTTGTTAATTAAAGAAACTGGAACAAACAGAATTCCCTGATGAAGAGATGAAAATAGGAAGCATTGTCTGAGGGGAGAGGTTTGGAAGTAGGTTATATTCAAAGAGGATAGGAGAACAGAAATATTTTCATGGTAAAAATTGGGAAGAATACAAAAAAAGTAGTTCAAGAGTAGAGCAAGAAAACTGTGAAAGACTAGTTATCTAAGTGCAGAATCCGACATATGTTTCAAGGACAGTAAGATTCTGAAATATATTTTGAGTAGAACGCGATAAATATATTTATTTCACAATATGAAAAGAAAAAAAATAAACATATAATTTTATCTATTGAAGCATGGAACGGTAGGTAATACAGCAGAAATGATATTACATACCGTGGCCATTTCTAATGCTATTAATAGATGAAAATAGCTCTGATTTTACATATGATTTTGGATCTAGCGAAACACTTGATGAATGATGATATATATTAATTTACTGATTAAAGGAGTTACTTTACGGAAACAGCTAAGGGCAAAGCAATGCATATTACGGACAGTCTGTAGTTTGATTCAAATTTCATACATAATTAAATAAACATAAAGAATAAGGACGTCATTTGACTGAGAAACCGCAACAAACATCCCCTACTTTGAGGTAATATAATATAAATATAACTGATAATTGTAAAGTTAATCAATCACTCACGCATCATCCAGACTTGGAAGTTTTCCGTTATTTTAGAAAGAAGTGTGTGAGATGAGTGTTTTTATTTACCGTTAATATTCGATCAGTAAACGGGGAGCTTGGAAACTCATCCTAAGAATCAATGATTGGAGCAAAAGGTTAACTCCTATAGGAACTTCTCCAATCCATTCAATTATTAAATAATAGAATCGGACAGTGAGTTCACAATCACGATTTATAATTTTGAAAATTGTTACCGAAACTTGACGCAAATCTTGGTATAAGCGGCGATAAATTGCAATTACACTCAAAGTACTAATAAAATAAGTAACAATCTATCAAGATATTCTTACACAAGAGAACCCATACTTTGAATTCTCTCTCTCTCTCTCTCTCTCTCTCTCTCTCTCTCTCTCTCTCTCTCTCTCTCTCTCTCTCTCTCTCTCTCTCTCTCTGTGCATTTCTAAGCTCATCTGCTACCAACAACAAAGTGTAATGATACTGCAGTCTATGATGTGGCGTAAGCCTTTTGAGTTTATGGTAATGTTGTTTATTCATATGCAAAACAGTGGGTGGTATGAAGCCGTTGGGTTTCTCGAGATCCCGTTTGCAAACTCGGCAATGATTAAGGTTTCAAGGTACACTATTTAGGTACACTCAGTTGCTATTACTTTTTACCTCACAATTATGGAACCGTAATCTATACTGAGACATCGTTATGCTTCCAAACTAAATAATTTCAACTCTAATGTTATGTCATTGATAAGATACAACGGTACGTTGTTATATATATATATAATATATATATATATATATATATATATATATATATATATATATATATATATATATATATATTATTGTCTACGACTATTGCTGCTTCATCGACAATTGATGATCTAAAATCAGTCAGTCATTTACTGATTCAGTTCTTCAATGAATAACTAGATAGACATGTGTAAATCTAGCACTTGCACTCGAGAGATTCATAACCGTATGTATGTCATTTCCAGTCCTACTTTGTGTAGGTGTCATGAATATACGGCCTTGTTTCCTCTAGATTTCCAGGTTCATGCAATGGGTGTAGTACATTAAACATTTTTATCCCTATTATTATTACAAGCAAAGCTACTAACCTAATTGGGAAAGCAAAATGCTACAAGCCAAGAGCTCCAACTGGGAAAGCAGCCCAATAAGGAAAGGAAATAGAGAAGTAACGAATAAACCTCAAAAACTTGAATAGATCAATTATATATAAGAATTTGCAACCAATTTCAACTTTTGAAGTTCCTCCGATTAACCACCAGATTAGAAAGATCATTCCACAAGCGGAACAAAACTTCTAGAATACAGTGTAAGATCGACCATTATGATGTTGACAAAACTATTAGAATTAACGGCATACCTAGTAATACGCACTGGATGGTACATTCTGGGAATTATGAAAAATCTTATGCAACATGCACAGAGAGCTAACTGAATGTGACAGAGATTAATATTCAGGTCAGGGATATAGACCACAAGGCTTGACTAATAAAGAAAGATGAGATTCAGCAACTTTAAATCATACAGAAGAGCAGCACTTAAAACATGGTTGAATGGAATAAGAAAAACATTTTCTGCAGGATAGATTGTTCATTAAAATCTTGATACTTTTCTTGTAAGTAATTGTTTTTCATCATTTTAGAAGAAACAGGCTGCATGAGTTTCTCCATAGTAAATTTGCAATCAAGAAGCACAATTAAAATTTTAGATTAATTGTATATAGTAAAAGGTTCATTGTTAATGCCAAGATTTGGATGTTAAGCCACTGTCCTTGACCTACTGTACTTGCAAGCATCCTTTGAGTTTTGTTAGATTTCAACTTTAATCCCCATAATTTTCACCGTACAGTTACTTTAGCTAGATCTCTATTTAGAGATTCACCAACCTCGGGTCTAAATTCAGGAGATGGAATTAAAGAAAAGAGTGAAGCATCATCTGCATATAGAGCAAGCCTGTTTTTAAGGCCAAACCACATAGCCATGCATATATAGGCATGATATGTATGCAGAGCAGTGTTTTGAGAACACTAACCTGAGGAACACCGGTTATTACATTAAAAGTGATGCTAAGAAAAGACCCACCTACTCCTTTTTGGCTAAGTATGAAAACAAGTGCCTCGTGATTAACACGGTCAAAAGCAGCTCTTAAATTCAAGGCCATAATCAAGGGATATCTGAACATCATTGAAAATCATAAGGTTATCACATGTTCCAAGATCTTTGCGAACACTGAACTGCAAACTAGCGACCAGATGATTACTTTCAGGATACTCATCTAGACATTTTGCCAAAAGGCATTCGAAACCTTTTTCTAATATGAAAATTATAGAAACTGGCTGGTAATCAGCATGGCTAGAGTTAGAGCAAACACATTTAACCAGTGGAATAAAATCACCAGTTCTCCAACAAGTGAAAAGAAACTCTTGCTAATTTGCGGGAAAAAAAAGGATACAACTTAGGAGCTAAGAAATCAGCTCTTCATAAAAAGATATCATACTGTCCTGCCGTAACTGAAAGGTTTCTTGAAATAACACGAAGTCTAAGAATATTGAAGTACACTAGACGAACTGGGTAAATAGTATTTTAGTATACAGTTTTTGCATGTAATTATTTTAATTTGCAATCTGATGTAATTATGCCAGAAATTGCTGCAGTTAACTACAAATAAACTTAATAATGATTACAGTAGCAAAATGTACACGACTATATACAAAGAAATTACGAAGGCTACCTGTAGTCCAGACCAAGGATTTTTACCCTTCAGGATAGCCACTTCAACTTGAGGAAGGAATATCATAAAGGAAGATTATGGAACAGATAGGGAAAAGGCATCCTCTTGATAAACAATCGGACATCCTTGGCCCTTCTGATGAGACTGCTTAACACACCGTTTAAAAAAAAAAAAAAAACAGGAGGAAAATAAAACTGACAGAATTGTGTGCTTAAGTATACCTTTAAGCAAGAGAACTCTAACTGAAGGTAGTGGAAGGAGGCCGTGGTACATAGGCTATGGCACTATAGAAGACTAGAGAATACTGCTTTGATTTCGGAGTGCCCTCCTAGAAGAGCAACTTACTATAGCTAAAGATTCCCATTTACCAATACCAAGTTGAAAGTGGGCACTGAAAAATTATGGTAGTTAACCATATAAGAGAGCAAGAATGTTGTGTGCCTGGTGCTGTCAGATGTATGATTTTTTTTATAATACAATTATTGCAAATAATTACTTTCCTTTGCTAATTGGTACATTGGATCCCTCTGTGGTTACTGTTTTTTTTTATCTTGACCTACACTTATACCTATTCGTCTGGCATATTTCCTATACATTCACCTCTTTCCTCATACACCTGAATAGAGACATTGGGTGCTCGACACTCTCCTGGGTAACCTTTTACCTTGCGGTAATGTGCTGGATTTTATAAAGGGAAAGATAACTAAAATAAGATAATTAGAAATAAAATTCGAGGGATAAGAGCTTCGTTGCAGTTGAATTGGAGTGTTTATATATATATATATATATATATATATATATATATATATATATATATATATATATATATATATGTGTGTGTGTGTGTGTGCGTGTGTGTGTGTATGTATATATCTACAAATATATATACTGTATATAATCTACATATGTATGTGTATATATATATATGTATGTATATATCTACAAATATATATACTGTATATAATATATATATGTTTGTATTTATGTATGTATATATATATATATATATATATATATATATATATATATACATACTGTATATATGTGTGTCTGTATATATATATAATATATATATATATATATATATATATATATATATATATATATATACATATGTGTGTGTGTATGGGTATTATCTTTTTAGAATACATTTATTTTATATAATTGTTTTAATTTGCAATATGTTGTAATTACACCAGAAATTGCTGTAGTTAACTGCAATTAGGTTTTATATTGAACGCGTCTATAAATGTCTATTTGTTGCTGCAATCATCATACAAAATTATTTTGGCATTTCAAGTTGAAACCCTTTTCATCATGCAACCCTCTTTATATAGTAATTCTATTACATTTGATTTAATTTGAATGGTGTGTTCATCATTGGACAAACTTTCAATTCCAATCGAATGTTAAAAAGAGATATTGATGAAAGATGTGTTATCTGTTAATGAATATTAGTAACAATGTTTCAAAGGTTGAAAGTATCGATTCGCATTTCCGTGATATTTATTATTAAAGTCTGTCAGTATAATTGGAAATCAGTAATCCCATAAGTAACTAGGGCGCAAACATGCGTGGGTTGTGGTGGCCTATTGGAAGCGTCCTTGCCTAGCGCTCGCCGGACTGGGGAGCATATAGGTCTACCTGCCGAGTCATCAGCAGCCATTGCCTGTTCCTCCCTGATCCTAGTTTGGGTGTTGAGGAGTTTTGGTCGCTAATCATATGTATGTAGGGTCAGTCTCCAAGGCATTGTCCTGCTAGCTAGGGCATTAGTAGAGTCCCTTTCCTCTGCTAT
Organism: Palaemon carinicauda; assembly: GCF_036898095.1. Lineage (NCBI taxonomy): Eukaryota > Metazoa > Arthropoda > Malacostraca > Decapoda > Palaemonidae > Palaemon > Palaemon carinicauda. Next base: position 142,087,705 of record NC_090727.1, on the reverse strand, counting down.
TTATAAGAGGCCTTTAAACCTATAACGTGCCCTGTGGCCGAAAACGAAGCATGGTATTTTTTTTTTTCACTCTTCTCTGTACAAAAGTCGACGACGGATTCTTTCCTTCCTGACCTGGAACTCTCTTAACGTTTGCGTTTTCCCTCGCATCCTTCAAAAGAGTGAAAGTCTAATGTTTCCTTCACGTGTTGAATCATTTTTTCTTTCTCATTTCATTCAGGTCTTAACTAGATATTAGCCCTTGTTTCAAAGCTCGTATACTACATTTCTTATTTCTATAAATTGAGCACGATCTCTTGCCTTAAGATGAAAACAACTGGAAGTTATGCTTAAGAGCCGAAGTTCCTTGGGTTGGTTGTGCTTTGTAATGACGTCAGATCGGGAAGTTTTAGAATGAACTTTTAAAATCCTATGATTCATGTGGAGAATTAGGTTCAGAAATGTCTTTTATAAGCTCATAAGCACCACGCTCTTTAGAAATTAAATAGAAACCATTTTCTTTTCATTCTTGTTATTTTCCAAGGGTATATCATAAGATATCATTTGGCTCTGGTTTTATTGATTTAATTTTTCAATAGAAAGTTATTCATTCTATGCATAAGGAAAGCGTCACGTCAACAATTTTTCAGCATTTGGCTCTTTTTTTTCTTGTCTTTCCATCATGAGGTTCAATACTACACTGTATTCCGAAAGTTTTATTCCGACTGTGACCAAGTTGTTGAAAGATCTTCCTAATCGGGTAGTTGAATCGCTGGAACTTCATAAGACCAATCTTGCAGCGACATTTAAGTGTTTTTATAGTTCATATATGAAAGATTTATTTGATTGTTGTTACTGCTTTTAAAGTGTTGTTTAAATGTATTTTAATTATTCTTTACTTCTCTTGTAGTTTATTTATCTCCTTATTTCCTTTCCTCAATAGGCAATTTTCCCTGTTTGAGCTCTTCTGCTTATAGCAACCTGCTTTTCCAACTAGGGTTGTGGCTTAGCTAATAATGATGATGATGATAATAATAATAATGATGATGATGATGATGATGATGATGATGATAATAATAATAATAATAATAATAATAATAATAATAATAATGAAAATAGTGATAATAATAATAATAATAATAATAATAATAATAATAATAACATCATCAGTTTTAACCAGACAATAAACAAAAAAATAAACAAAATATCGGGAAAGTTCTGAAGCTGTCAAGAAACTTGATCACGTGACGCAACCTATTCCTCCTTTCACAAAAGAAAACAAAAGAAAAAGCATAAGATGAAAGACACCAATTTCAGAATTAGTCCCCACCGCCGCCACCTAAGTCTGATCATCATAAGTCTTCCTCATTACATTTTTTCCTCGGCGCAAATTTGAAAATAAATTAGTATTCGCTTCATCCGATGATTTTAACCAGCAATTACCCCCTAGCCAGGCATCGCATATTCACGAAGCCACTTCATATTTTTCAAGGTAGATTTTTGAAGCAATGTACCCCCTCCACCCCCGTCCCCAACAAACCCCCCTCCCCCCCTCTCTCTCTCTCTCTCTCTCTCTCTCTCTCTCTCTCTCTCTCTCTCTTAGTGGGCGTGTTGGTGTCTGATTGTCTATCACCGTTAGTCCTTTCTCGTGTAGGTGTCTGTTCGTGTCCTTGATTCCACTTCACCCTTTCTCTCTCTTCAAATAGTTCTCTTTACGTTTAATCCTCCTTTTCTCTTCCTTACATTATCAGTTTCTCTCTCTCTCTCTCTCTCTCTCTCTCTCTCTCTCTCTCTCTCTCTCTCTCTCTCTCTCTTAGTGGGCGTGTTGGTGTCTGATTGTCTATCACCGTTAGTCCTTTCTTGTGTAGGTGTCTGTTCGTGTCCTTGATTCCACTTCACCCTTTCTCTCTCTTCAAATAGTTCTCTTTACGTTTAATCCTCCTTTTCTCTTCCTTACATTATCAGTTTCTCTCTCTCTCTCTCTCTCTCTCTCTCTCTCTCTCTCTCTCTCTCTCTCTCTCTCTCTCTTAGTGGGCGTGTTGGTGTCTGATTGTCTATCACCGTTAGTCCTTTCTCGTGTAGGTGTCTGTTCGTGTCCTTGATTCCACTTCACCCTTTCTCTCTCTTCAAATAGTTCTCTTTACGTTTAATCCTCCTTTTCTCTTCCTTACATTATCAGTTTTTCTATTCTCTTTATCTCTCTCTCCCCCCCACACATATATATATACAGTATATATATAATATAAATATATACATATAATATATATTTTAGCAACATGTAAGAATAATAAATGGTCCTAGGTAGAACACATAATGAGAATGCCAGGTGATTAATGCACATTAAGAATAACAGAATGGGTCCCTAGAAATTTCAAAAGAAGTACAGGAAGGAAAAGAAGACGACGGATTGCCGAACTAAGAAAGTTTCCGAGTGTGGGGTGCCATAGAAGGACCATGAACAGACGCAAGCAGAAGGACATGTCTGAGACCTCTGTATCTATTCCTCCATATTTCCCATTTCTCTCTCTCTCTCTCTCTCTCTCTCTCTCTCTCTCTCCCCCCCCCGGCAGCATTCTCTCTTCGTCCCTTCCCTTTCCTTCCTAAGAAAACAAGGTCTCCAGTTAAAACTAGTTTATTATGTCATTCATGTCTCACCCCTCAGTTTTGAGGCGGTATCGAAAGAGAGAAGGATACCACATTGGTGCCCCTGAGATTTTGATGAAAATCAAGACTTGAGGAAGTATTTCATTGTAGGATATCGGGATTCAGACGGGAGACAGAAAGGAGAGGGAAAATAGAACCTGGTCGTGGTATGGATGGCTCGTAAAATGTAAAATGAACGGTTAGAGAAAACGCTGGAAGACACCAAGTATGGGAAAACACGGTGTGATTGAGTCTGGTTGGTCATGGTAATTTATTAATACAGGTTATATATATATATATATATATATATATATATATATATATATATATATATATATACATACATACATACATACATGTATGTATGAATTGTGTTTACAGTTTGTATACACATACATACTACATATGAATGAGTGTGCGTTTCAGACGCCCAGATTCGTACGACAAACATTAATATTAGTTTCCCAAAACTACGTCACTTTGTTCTTAACACTTTTTGTTCCATTTTATTTTGTTCCGGCTTATCTAGAAGTCCAACTCCAGTTATACCCTATTTTTTTCATACTTCCAGACGTATATGAGGCTGGAAATGGGATTTAAGTCTTCTTGATTAACGTCTTGATAATGATAATAATAGATATAAGCTCTGATACTTGATAATGATAATAATAGATATAAGCTCTGATACCTTCAATAATCATAATATTTTTCCTTTCATTTTTTATGAATAACAATATACTTATTCCAAAAGTTGAACAAGCATGCATTGTAGTACTATCTGTCCAGTCAAAGGACTGTCTAGCGGTAGTATCTCAACGGGTGGCTGGTGCCTCGGTCAACCTACTACCTATAAATGAGCTCTCTTAAGTATTATCAAGTAATCATAAATGCGTAAATTTTGTAAATAGTTTTTTTTTTTTTTTTTTTTCTCTCCAAAAATCAAAATAACGAGATCCAACGCATAGCTTTGCTGACTCCCCCAGAAACGCAATCAAAATAAACTTTGGTGGAATCATTAGATTAGCATAGCCATTATGAAGTCATTAACACTGCACAATGGGAGGATCAGTCGAACTCTAATAAAAGATTATAATTTATGCATCTCGAGTTAGGGGGATTTCTTAGGGCCAGGTCTTTACCTCGAGCGTTTGAATCAAGATATTCAAATTATTAACGAGTACATTGTTGGTTTAATCGCTTCAGTGTTGGGTATTTAGTCGTTTGTAATTGATATTGCGAGTTTTAATTCTGCTTATGATTTTTCTATTTGCACTTACACGCTAAAAATGTATTTTTCAATAATATTTGTTTTCATTTTGTTAGTCCTGAACCTGAATTGGCCTAAGAGGACGGCTGATGAATGTTAACTCCCCATAGAAATGCCAAAAAAAAGCTAATAAAAATAATGAAATTATTAATCAAATAAAAGCATTACTAGCATTTCCAACTATCTTTATCTGTCCTGTGCAAGTGACACAAGATCGCACTGGGACCGAGAGTCAGTAGATCAAGTACAGACTCACTCCAGTTGCAACGGTGTGCCATTTGTGAGACATTGGACCTCACATTATTCCCATGAGGCCTGGTACGCATTTTATGGTTAGGAAGCTGACTTTGCTCAATTCTCTTTTCTTATCCGGCCTTTCTTTTGTCCTGAGAGAGTATTTTCCCTCTGAGATCCCCTTTTCATGACCAGGCAATGGAGGAATAACATCCTATGCACCGACACGTGTTCTTTCTTTATCCTATCATCCCATGCCCTGAGACGTGTTCTTTCTTCATCCTATAATCCCAAACCTTGACGCGTGTTCCTTCTTCATCTTATCGTACCAGGCCATGAGACGTGTTCTTTATCTTATCATCCCAGGTCCTGAGACGGGTTCTTTCGTCATCTTATCATCCCAGGCCCTGACACGTATTTTTTCTTCATCTTATCATCCCAGCCCCTGACACGTGTTCTTCATCATATCATCACAGGCCTTCACACGTGTTCTTTCTTCATCTTATCATCCCAGGCCCTAATATATTTTTTCTTCATCTTATTATCCCAGCCCCTGACACGTGTTATTCATCTTATCATCTTATTATCACAAGCCTTCACACGTGTTCTTTCTTCATCTTATCATCCCAGCCCCTGGCACTTGTTCTTTATCTTATCATCTCAGCCTCTGACACGTGTTCTTCATCTTATCATCACAGGCCTTCACACGTGTTCTTTCTTCATCTTATCATCCCAGGCCCTGACATTTTTTTCTTCATCTTATCATCCCAGCCCCTGACACGTGTTCTTGATCTTAATATCCCAGCCCCTGACACGTGTTCTTGATCTTAATATCCCAGCCCCTGGCACGTGATCTTTCTTCATCTTATCATCTCAAGCCCTGACACATTTTTTCTTCATCTTATCATCCCAGCCCCTGACACGTGTTCTTCATCTTATCATCCCAGCCCATGACACGTGTTCTTGTTCTTAATATCCCAGCCCCTGGCACGTGATCTTTCTTCATCCTATTTATTTTCGAATTCTTTATGCTTCTGTAATATATTTTTCTGCGTCTTTTGTTTTCCTTTTATAATACGCTAAAATTATACTTTGAAGGAGAAAAACATGAAACATAACCTTTGATCGAAAACATCAGAGATATTCTTTTCCAATTAAAATAAGGCAAAAATAGATTTGATGATAACAGATTTTCCTTGATTGAAAAATAAAAATTAATATTTTTCTTTTTTTGAAAAATAATTGCAAAACATTCTTTGATCGGAAAATAAAACCCACATCATATTTTTTTCTCATAATAAAAGAATAGTAATCTTTGGCCGAATAATAATGTTAAAAAATAATTGTCTCTCCGGAAAATGAGTGAACTGATGTATTTAATTATTGATTGAATGAATTAACTACGTCTTATTACAACCTCTAATTCTTCATAACTGATGGCTACGGAAGAATCATGGTAATCATTCATTCAGTATTTCACATTTGCATCGTAATGAATGATGCATAAACATCTTTTATTCCTCCAAATCAAATGAAAAGGAAATAGGTGACATTAGTTGAAGGCAAATTGATTGAAGTGATGAAAATCCATGACGTAAATCGGATCAGTGGTGTGACATGATTCGTTTCACGTTCTGAAACATTGAATTTAAATGAAGCGAAGACATCCATTAAGTGGATTTGATGACACACCTGTCTAATTCTTACGGAGAGAGAGAGAGAGAGAGAGAGAGAGAGAGAGAGAGAGAGAGAGAGAGAGAGAGAGAGCGGAAATAAATTTGCCGAGAATGAGAATATTTAAGGAGACTTTTACGAGAGAGTGCCGTACTTTTGACCATAAAAAAGGCTCCTAATGTATAGGGAAGAACGTAGATGTTAGATCAGAATTTCGCCCCTCGCTGCGAAAAAGACGGCGTTAATGCGAGGGAAGAGTTGTTATGTCTTCCCCTCATTTCCTCTCCCAGCAGTACTTGTATTTACTAAAGGCAATTCTCCAGGATAATTCAGAATGATTGCTTCTTTTTTCTTCTTCTTCTTCTTCTTCTTCTTCTTCTTCTTCTTCTTCTTCTTCTTCTTCTTCTTCGATAAAGTGGCCACCTGTATTGTAGCACCCAAGGTCTATAGACCTTGGTAGCACCGACAATACCATAAATAAAACTATACATTCTGGCAGAGGAGCCAACTACCAATACTGTTCTGATACCTGTTTGCCTCATCAATAAGAATGGTTACACTTTCTAATGTTACTTTTTTTTATTCTCCAATTTTAAATTTATCTGTCCTTGTGCAACAAAGGCTCATGATCTATATATCACTTCGGTGTGAAAAGACATTTATTCATTCGTGGGTTTTCAATGACTAAATTTGGTGCCGTTCCTAAAGTCTGCAATTGAATATATAAAAGCACCCTAGTTCACTCCAGCATTACCGACAGGAAGTATGATAGGTTTAGCACTGTACGTGAATGAAACTTGGTTCACCACACGGATGTCATACAACATGGAGTGGGTGGACACATCATAACATGTAATGGGTTTTTTTTTTTTTCCATGTTTTTTCCCAAGAAGAGGTCAAGGTCTCCCATGAATTTTTAAGAAAGTGACTTGTGTTCTTTTCCCTCCATGATTTTGCTAAAGTTGATCCAAGTTCTCTCAAGAATTTTCTATAGATAGATTTTCAAGATCCATCCTGGTCTTGCTTAAAAGTTTACTGAGCTCTCTCAAACGTTTTCAAAAATGTAATGTAACTATCATATAGATTTCCCTAGAATTGCTGAAAAACACCTTTATGAAATAAAAAAAGATAATATAGATTTTTTTTTAACTAGGTATTACTTGATGAGATTTTTTGATTGAGCATTTTACCCATTTATCCCTTAAAAAAAAAAATAATAATAATAATAATAATAATTCCCAGTGACACGTTATCTTGGAAGAAATTTCGTAGGTGTGACTATATCATTTTCCCTCAAAAAATCCCTAAAGAATTTACACAAAAGTAATCATATGGCTCATGATCGTTATTTTCAGGTTTGGCTTAAAAATTTATTATTATTATTATTATTATTATTATTATTATTATTATTATTATTATTATTATTATTATTATTTAAAATCACATTATTGGGTTTTCCAAAAAAAACTGCAAAAAATTCCTTCAAGATTTCCTTAATGAAATTAAAGGAATTTGACGATGGATTTTCCCAAAAGTGTATCAAGTATGCTTATGGACTTTTTTCATGTGTAGTTTTAAGAATTTACCAATTATAGAGATGTGTCCTAAACATTTGCCGAAAATGGACCCAAGTTCACTCAAAAAATTTTCCCATGATCGTCCAAAGTTCTCCCATAGATTTTCCCCTGAATTCTCTGACAAATTCATGGAAAAAATAAGGCAGGTAAAACATTGTCAGGATGTTTATCTCAGAAAACTTCTCATATGCGATACTTTCTTACGCGTACTTTATACTTGTCTACCCCCCTGCCCTAGACACCACCCTGGGACCAAAATTTCACGGATACCTAAAAGATATCACTATACGTAAATTTTGAGTGGGCCCCATTATCATAATAGCTTGCATTCTTCTTAAACAAAAAATTATGGGGCGAAAGGAATCGGCGAATTTTCGTTTCTTGTCCGTTTACTCCGGGAAAAACCTTGTTTTTGTTATTTTTTTTTCTCTGGCTGAAGGGACGTTTTCAGAGTATTTGTTGATATTTATTTTAACCTTTAGGTTACGGTTAGTATTATTATTATTATTATTATTATTATTATTATTATTATTATTATTATTATTATTACTCTTTTGGAAGCGTTTTAAATTATATATATGCAGTCAGAGCAAAGATATTGCAGTAATTTTAGTCTTCTGGAATTGTCTTAAACGTTACAGATGCTGTGTGAGCAAAGATTTGAATACTTATTTCAACATCATATTAGATATCATTATTATTATTAATACTATGATTATTATTGTTGTTAATGTTATTGTATTAACGTGCCTTCATTCAAATTAATACGAAAAGAGTAAGCAAAAGTTTAGAGAAAGGAGAAGAGAATGCTGAGGTGGATTATGGGAATATCACTGCTTGAAAGATGGGAAAATTATGAAATACAAAGAATGGCAGGTGTAGTTAAGATTACAGAGATGATAAGAGTGTCACGACTAAGATTATGTGGCACGTGTTGAGGATGGATGGAAGGGAGGGAGTGAGGAGGGCTAGGGAGGAACGTGTTAGCGGGAGATAATCAAGAGGGGAACAGGAAATTAGATAGTAAGATAAGGAGAAGGATGATATAGAGAAAAGAGGTTTGGTGGAAGATGAAGCCTTTGGTAGAAAGCACTAAAGAGATCGCACCAGGCAACCGACCCCTTAATGTAGGGTTAACAGTGGGAAAGAAGATTCACATTAACCCTGATAATTATTATATGTAGGGAGAGAGATGTAGGGAAAGAGAGGGAAGGTGTGAGAGATGTTTTTTTGTGTATCAGAACAATCTTTGGTAAATATTTTGAATTATTGTTATGTAGAAATTGTGATGTAAATACTGTAGTATTTCTTTTAAGTATTTATTACTTGATTTACATTGTTTTTCTAGAAATAGAAATTTAGGATTGTATATAGGGATTCTATCAAGTGTCCGTACCAGAAAAACATATATGTAAATATATATATATATATATATATATATATATATATATATATGTGTGTGTGTGTATATATATATGTGTGTATATACACACACATCTAAACATTTAGACAGATATGCACACACGCATTGAACCCTTCCAATTCCCTCCCTCTGGCCCGGCAATACATAAGAGAGTAAATTTATAGTGTACCTCTCGGGGCATCCCCTCTGACCAGGATATGAATACTCTCTCTTCTCCCTAAGCGGGGCAGGAAAGGAATATATATATATATATATATATATATATATATATATATATATATATATATATATATATATATATATATATATATATATAACCAGACACCTGTTCTTTATTATATTAGGGAGATATCCAAATAAAACACAAACGTCTTTTGATAATGAAGCCCCTCTATCCGGCCAAGGATTCGAACTTCACCCCCGAGTAAAAATAAAGGTAAACAGTTGACGAGAGACCGTTCAGCCGTCAGTTGTTTACATTCATTTCCTCTTGTGGGTAAGGTTCTAATCCTTGGTTGGCAGAAGTGATTATCATAAAAAGAAATTCCTTATAGGCTTTCTATCCTGCGAATTCGATATCAAAAGGTATTTGTTGTTTATATGAAAAGGGAATCTCATGAGTGTTAGTGGTGAAATCATCATGAATATATATATATATATATATATATATATATATATATATATATATATATATATATGTGTGTGTGTGTGTGTGTGTGTATATATATATATGTATGCATATATATGTATGTATATATGTATACTGTATATATATATATATATATATATAAATTATATATATATATATATATATATATATATATATATACAGTACAATGTAAGGTTGAAGGAGATAGTTGATGTGTTGGAGAGGGGAAGGATAGATATCCTGTGCGCAGGAGATAAGATGGAAGGGAAATGGAACTAGAGAGATAGGAAATGTGTATAAGCTCTATTACAGCGGGTCACGAGAGGAAAGAAATGGGGTTGGGATCATAATAGGTAACTGGAAGGAAAAAGTGGTGGA
>NC_090727.1:142022881-142072881 GCF_036898095.1 Palaemon carinicauda | reverse complement strand
CCTCCACTTCCTTCTAACCTCAGGATTACAAAAATCTAAAGGGTCTGCTTCGCTTTCCTTTTATAGAAGATCTTTTCTTGTAATTTCCTTTTTAAAGTATAACTGTATCCGAGGAGTCAGTTTCCCTTCTCTCAGTTTGCTATCTTTTGATTTTCTCTTTATTCTTCAAATAGATTTGCTAATTCGTGTATGTTTACTAATGTATGTTATGCGGGCTTTGTTAGTCAAATAGATCTTACCTGCACCCTATTTGACATACTGTTGATGTTTAACTCGCATTATGGAGTAATTTTTTCAGTTTCCTGTAGTCTAAGTTTGGGTTTATAATACTCGATTCTTTATCCTATTTTGAAACTCATTTCGGGTTTAAGATTATGATTAGATTTATAGGATTTATAGAAAAAAAGTATTTTTTGACTAAATGTGCTCTCGGTTGACAGCGTACGATTTTATCTTTCCCCTCTTATGAAGTTAAATGGGATGTTTTAGTGTGGTTCCCTATTATTATTATTATTGTTATTATTATTATTATTATTATTATTATTATTGTTATTATTATTATTATTATTATTATTATTACAGCTAATCTAAAACCCTTATTGGAAAACCAAGATGCTGTAGGCCCAAGGGCTCCAACAGGTAAAAATAACCCAGTAAGTAAAGGAAAGAAGGAAATAAATAAAAAAGAGAAGTAATAAACAACCAAAATAAAACATTAAATTAGATGTTTCATATATAAACTATAAAAACTTTAAAAATACAAGAGAAAGGGAAATAAGATAGAACAACGTGACTGAGTGTCCCCTCAAGGAAGAGAACTCTAATCCAAGACAGTGGACGGCCATGGTACAGAGGCTATGGCACTACCCAAGACTAAAGAACAATGGTTTTATTTTGGAGTGTCCTCCTTGAAGAGCTGCCTGCCATAGCTTAAGAGTCTCTTCTACCCTTACCAATAGGAAAATAGCCGCTGAACAATTACAGTGCTGTAGTTAACCCTTTCAGTGAAGAACTGTTTGGTAATCTCAGTGTTGTCAGGTGTATGAAGACAAAGGAAAATGTTGAAAGAATAGGCCAGACTATTCCGTGTATGTGTAGACAAAGAAAAAATGAGCCATAACCTCAGACACGGATCCAGTGGAGTACTGCCAGTCAAAAGACCCAATAACTCTAGCAAATGCTTGAAAAAAAAAAAAAACAAGAATTTCCGATTTTGAAATCATCAAGTCTTTTGGTAGGTTCTTTTAAAGATACATTGATGCTGTCATGTTTCAGTTGAATCAGTGGGTCTTCAAAAGTTCAAAAAAGCGAATGTTTTTATGTTGATCAGGCTGATATAAAGATCTTTTTATAGTTTATATATGAAAGATCTATTTTAATGTTGTTACAGTTCCTGAAGTGTTTAATTTTAGTTGTTCATTATTTCTCCTGTAGTTTATTTACTTCATTATTTCCTTTCCTCGCTAGACTATTTTTCCCTGTTGAAGTCCTTGGGCTTTTAGTATCCTGCTTTTCCAACTAGGGTTGTAGCTAAGCTAGTGAGAATGTTAATAATAATAATAATAATGATAATAATAATAATAATAATGACGTAAATTAATGTTAAATCTATGTGATGCAAAAATCTCTGCTGTAGGTGAAAAAAGCAAAGTTATGCTGAGCCTCTCACGAACTACGATATAAGCAAAATCAAAAGGAGGAATAATGTTGATATTGCCGATTTATGTCAAGAATCTTCATTTAAAGGCTATTATAAAATGTTGAATTTATTGAATAGTTTTCGTTACCTAATTCATAACCATATCAAAATTCATCACATAAAAATTTTCTTGAAATCAGATAACTTCCATAAACCATTTTAAGGTGAAATAAAGGGATTGTTTTAAATGATTTTTTTTATTATATACAAAAAAATCCATAAATCAAAGACCTGTCGTCAAGATTGTATACATAAATACCAGCAAATAGTTTATTGTAGAATATTTGTATGAGATTATTTTCAGTGATATAAACATTGATATTTTTTTTTATAAAGGATTATATAACAAATTGAAAAAAAAAACTTCAAATTAAAGATATATTAGGATAAATGTGTGCTGAGACAGTTATTCTGACAGTAAAGTTTATTTAACCTTCATGTTTTAGTACGATATCAGGTTTTGCAAGAGGGAACTTCTTTCTGTAAGAGATATCTTCATTCATCCTCCATTACGAGATCATAATGGAACAGGGGCATATTGCAACCTCGTAAGATCATTTCTTACTATTTTTTTTTCTTTTATTTTCGCTTTCATTTTGAACTCGGCTTATGGTATCATGACCTTAGAGAACGAGAAAACTGCAAATGAGAACCTTTCTAAGTCTCCATAATGTGTGTTTGTATATGCTTCTCTCTCTCTCTCTCTCTCTCTCTCTCTCTCTCTCTCTCTCTCTAATACACGGTATGGTGGCAGGTCAGGATATAATCGCAGACAGACAGACGAATAGATATAACGAAGGAATTTGGAGTATTCTGGTATCGGTGGATTTTTGAGTGGTGTCATTTTTTTATTTATTTTTTCTAACGTTTGATGAAAGTGTTCTTCACAGTTGATTAGTATTACAGAAGAGAATTTTATTGTTTCTGGTATCGCATACGGTTTTTTTTATACACACGCATGGGTGCTTTTTTTTTTATTTTTTATTTTTAATTTTTTTTTGAAAGAAGAAATATTGGAATTTTTTTATGCGTCACTTTTATTCTTGTATGACGTAGGCCTAATCAAATATACAGTATATATATATATATATATATATATATATATATATAGATATTATAATACAATATTATCATTATGTACACACACAGATACACATACACACACACCCATATATATATATATATATATATATATATATATATATATATATATATATATGCAAATGATTGTAGCCTCTCTCTCTCTCTCTCTCTCTCTCTCTCTCTCTCTCTCTCTCTCTCTCTCTCTCTCTCTCTCTCTCTCTCACACACATATACTTTATTCTAATTTTGAGACTACGGAGTTTGCAATCTATATTTTTTAGGAAGTATTCAAAGAAATAATAATGTTGAAAGAAGTACTAGTCATCATCATAGTTGTAATAGTAGTTACTGTTATGGTCGTTTGAATAGCATTCTTTCTGGAGGTATGAAGAAGTCCTTTCTTCTAAAGAAAGTAAAACCTCTGGGAAATCAGTCAAGGCCAAGACAACAAGCGAGATGCGTATTTTCTGGGACTCTCATTTTTCTTCTTCAACTTTGGCAAGAATTGCTCTTATGATAGGAAGTTCTTCAGCCTTTTGCTCTGATATGAAGCCTGAGAATATTAGCGACGTGGACCGATAAAGCTTTTTAATAACTTTGAAAATGTCTTTTGTAAGTTTTTATATATATATTTTGGACTGTTCAGCCTTAATTTTCTGTTGAGAAAGTAGACATTTTCTCAATAAGAGTTGAAATAACTGACAAGGTATATTTTCCTCAGTTAACCCGTTGAATTAATAGTTTGTTATATTGCTTTAGCAATATATGAATTTTCTCTCTTTCTTTCCGAAGAAGACCAGTAATTTTTTTCATACAGAAGGGATGAAGTGATTTCATAGTAATGGCTTGAATAGATTTAATGTAAAACTAGGAGTAAAAAAGAGGCAATATCTGCTTCTGTCGAAGTTTAAATTCGTTGGGAGTCGGGTAAATCTCTGAATTATTATTATTATTATTATTATTATTATTATTGTTATTATTATTATTATTATTATTATTTCAGGAAGAGACCCTCTTTTATGCATGTTTGATTGAAGACTATGGCTGTCTAGTGGCATAATGATATAAGATACCTTTTCTATTGTTCTAATTTTCTTCTTTTCAACATCACTGCCAAAAAAAAAAAAAAAAAAAAAAAAAGGAAAGGTGTCTTAGAGAATTAACGACACTGAAGCAGCCATAGTTTTCAATCAGTCAATTATTATCATTATTATTATTACTACTACTAGTGTACTCGAGCTATCAAAAATGACGTCTAAATATTTAGATTTTGAAATTTGTAGAACAGTCAAAGATGGTGGAGAAGGATTGGACTGGATTGGTGATAGGAATTTAGCGGACCTAGATTATGCTGATGATACTATCCTTGTTAGCAGAACACCTCAGGATTTGCAATACTTCCTTACCAGAATACATGAAATATCACACGAGGTTGGGCTGAAGATAAATATGTAGATGAGATCATGATGAGTGGTAGATGGAGATGGTTTGGGCATGCTCTTCGCACTCCCCAAGAGAAATTAGTTCACCAAATGTTCAGCTGGGCTTCACAAGGCACTAAGAGAGTTGGAAGACTCAGACTTGCATGGCCGAGGGCTATGAAGCGCAAAGTAGGAGATGATAAATGGAGAAGTATGGAATTAAAAGCTCAAGATAGAGACGAATGGTGAAATCTAACTGAGGCCTTGTGTCAATAGGCGTAGAGGAGATGATGATGAAATATTTAGATAGGAATGCACACACGCACACGTGCACACAGATTCAACCCTTCCCACCCTTTCCTAACTACAACCCTCTGGTTTGGCAATTTGTGGGAGAGCGGAGTATCCCAGTGAACCTCTCGGGGCACCAGGGTATGACTACTCCCTATCCCCCTACTTGAGAGATGGAGAGAGACCGAGTAGTCATACATATGGTTATGCCACTGAACATGACAGGAAATTGATAATTATATATATATGTGTATATATACACACACATATATATATACATATATATATATATATATATATATGTATATATATACATATACATACATATGCATAAATATATAGAGAGCCAGACACGTTGCTCTTTATTATACAGGGGAGATTATTATTATTATTATTATTATTATTATTATTATTATTATTATTATAACCGGTAAGTTTCGCTTCTTTTTTCTCAATATAGTAAATATTTTAACTCCGCAAGTTTGTATGAAACAATCTTGAAGCCGCGAACTGACAAAGTAATCTTCCACTGGACAGAATTACCAAAGATGAAAAGAAAAAAAAATGAAAAAGAAAATATCGCTCTTTCATTTCATTCTTTTAGAACGACGTTAACATTGAGGGTTGCTCTAAAAATCGTCGGTAATCCTTGTGTAGGCAATACATTTTACTATCTAAGAAGCAATAATCTTTTTTGTCTAAAAAAGAGAACCGGGCCACCCAAATTGGTTCGCTTTTCATTCTAACTGCTCCTGTTTTTCGTTTTGCACAGGCTTTAACGTTTTGTTTAATAACAAGTCTTCCAATCCTTTAGTTTTGATATCTCTACTAACATTTTGCCAAACTGTCTTATGCGGTAAGGATAAGAACTGCTTTATACTAAACTAATGATTATATAGCATTGCTATTTTAGAATACTGAAGAAAGATGGGATTATTGCCATAAGCTATGTTTCTAAGAGGCCAGTGACGAGTAAATATTTCACATCTACCTTTTAAGCGGGTTGCTGTTGTTACTGTTCATAAAATATTTTATATTAGTTGTTCAATACTTCTCTAGTAGTATATTCATATCTTTATATTCTTTTGCTCACTTAGCTATTATTCCCTGTTGGAGCCCTTGAGATTATAGCATCTTGTTTTCCAACTAGGGTTGTAACTTAGCTAGTAATAATGATAAAATAACGGAGATGATAAAGTGATATGTAGCCAAGTGATCTATAATAAAAGGATTGCGGAATCTCGAACTGAGATTTATTTTATATATGCTCAGAAATGGTAGAAAATAAAATCATTGTAGCCTATGCTTCGATAGGTTATTATTTAACCATCCTTATAATAAAGATTTATTGATCGCAAATTATCCTATATGCATTTTGGAATGAACGGAAATTACGTCTTACATTATAATATGCATGTGTTTTTATTTATTGCACTTATTACCTTTCTACATTTATAACAAGTAAAAACACAAACAAAACTATATCATCACTTTCTGATAAATCTATAAAAAAAAAAAAAAAAATGGAAACAAATATGGCACCTGCTAAAAAGTGTGTTTTCTGTCAACGCTTTTATTGAAGT
Organism: Palaemon carinicauda; assembly: GCF_036898095.1. Classification (NCBI taxonomy): domain Eukaryota; kingdom Metazoa; phylum Arthropoda; class Malacostraca; order Decapoda; family Palaemonidae; genus Palaemon; species Palaemon carinicauda. The sequence goes on along the minus strand of NC_090727.1, from coordinate 142,066,804 downwards.
GTTTCTACTTATAGAAAAAGTCAAACTTACTGCAGAAGGCTAAAAGCACAAAGAACAAATTCACTTCAAAATAGTAACATTAAACCCCTTTGGGAAGGGGGTTGTTGGCCTTAGTCTGGAATAGTATTTTTATCGTAACAGGAATTTACCGCAACTCGTTTAAAACAAGACGTCAGACTCAAATTTATACCGTGACAAACATCCAATCGCCGGCCACCTTTTAATGGGTTTCATTTAAAGAGAAGCCTTAATATAACTCTCCCCAACGGCGGCTCGGATGTTTTTGAAAACAGATACCAGATATTGGTAAAAGGAGACCCCATATTCTCGGCTGGCCTTATTGTTAAAAGGGGTAGTGACGGCGGAGGTTGATCGTTTTCAAGCCTTTTTATTCCTTATGTCGGGAGGCCTTTAGGATCCTTATTAAACACAATTTTATTTTCTGGTGCTATCAAACAAATCCCTTTCTGAGTGGGGATACCTTAGGGTGGAGATAGAGTTTGCTGTGAGTGATCAGACGAAAATCTCCCACCATCACCAGCGAGGTAATGAAAACTATCCAAACTCCCGACATGGATAAGGATATGTCTGAGGTCTTTGTCCTCCAGTCGTTGATTGATGTCACTACTAACAACTTTATTCCACATTAAACCGCATCATTTTAAAATGATGATTGTTCTCCAATTTTTTTGGCCCATTCTGAAAATGAGGATTTAAATTTTCTGAAGATAATAGAATGTGTAGGTTGCTTAAATGCATAAAATGACAATTAATTTATTATTATTACTACTTCTGTGTACGCGATCCGTCAAAAAAAGATGGCTAAATAATTAGATACATATGCACACACAAATTCAACCCTTATATATATATATATATATATATATATATATATATATATATGTGTGTGTGTGTGTGTGTGTGTGTGTATGTACATATAAATATATATATATATATATATATATATATATATATATATATATATATATATCCAGACACTGTCTTTATTATATAGGGGGAATTATTATTATTATCATCATCATTATTATTATTATTATTATTATTATTATTATTATTATCATCATTATTATTATCAACAACAGGTTATTTGACAGACTACTAGAGGAACGATAAGTTCATATGACTAATACTGGCATTGCTGATACTCGTCATTCTAGGTAAGGTATTATAGACATTTGACATCGGTGTAATTACTACGGAATCTGTAACTACAGATTTGGTTCTTAAACGAAACCGGAGAAAAGACAATATTCTTTTGACTAGGTCACGCATGCACAGTACCAGCTTTTAGTAATTGACGAATAACCGGATTATTGCCAGTTAGGACATGATGGACGAGGTTAGGATGGAGTAAATTAATGCGTTATATATGAGTTATTGCTCTCTAGCGTAAATCACAGGGCAGGGGGGGAGGCATTCATGATCGGGTAAGTACCAGGGTTGGGTAAAGGAGGGTAAGTTGGAATACATCTCTAGAATTGCTATTCCTAAATTTTTAGGAATAGCAATTGCAGGACTGTTACAGATTACACACAGGAACTATGTAATAACCGCTCCACAAATAATTTAAAAAAAATTCAGTTTTGAAAATGCTTTCCGGAAATTGATCTATTATCTCTGGTTTTGTGGCCATCAGTGGTAACCTGCTTTCATTTACACGTATCATTAATTTAACTTTATTATGAGATAGATAAAAGGTCTGTATTATTGTAAATGGAAATATATTATATCTTCCTCTCAAGGAAGGTTTCGTTAACTTGACTTGACGGCTTCTTCGGCGTGATCTTATCTTCAAAATACTGTAAAAATTTACCTGTCACAGAGGTCATTGGTCGTCAGTTCGTTCTATTTTAATTTGGCCTTATGCCTGCACTGCTTCGTGAGCAAGAGGTCACTACTTGCTTAAAGTATTTTTGTAACCTAAGAAGTTTATTAACAATTCTATTATACAGATTAATATCATTGTTAATTCCCTAAATGCATATTGTAGCCTTTCGAAATGTTGAATATGAAACGGACAGTTCTCCTGATATACCGATTTTTATTTAAAGGTTTTGAGTTCGTCAAGGATTTGAGTTCGTCAAGGATTTCAGTTTATTTTTCAAATTAACATTTTGCAAGATACTAAAGGTAAAAAAACCAAGAAGGTAGATTCTTGTATGCTTTTAATCTGTTAGTATATCATATAGATTTGTAATAATTTCCTAAAACTCCGAAATAATCTTTCTTTAGTGTTGAATTACATCACAGATCTAGAATTGTACCCCATCATTTTGAAATTATAATCCACGTAACCCTCTAGAAATTAAAATAATTTTTTGTAAATCACAGTCTTTTCTGAAATTTACTGTTACTACAATATTTCTAAAACAAACTTTGACAAGAATAAGTGTTGTATAAATCTGAAATTTCACCCTGAATAAAAAAAAAAAAAAGCTTAACTGAACTTCCACATATATAGAATTATTTCATTCGCATCTTTAATATAGAAATGTTTTTCAGTGAATCTAGAATAATGGCCTACAACTCCGACAGTTTCCTCCATGAACCATAATTCCAAGCCTCGGGTTACTGTAGTCGTATGCAAAGCCTTTGTTCGATGAATACCCAGAGAATGCGTACATAAGAAAGGCGTTTCCTCTCAGCGCGCATGGCCATGTTAATTACAGTTTTACCAGGCGAATATATTTTGTGAGCAATATGGTTCTTCTTGACTTTTCTGTTTTTGGTTAGATTTCACTCTATCTCTAAATAGTCTCTTCATTAATACTACTGCCACTCTATACTATATATGGTTTCAAGGGTTGTGGTGGGCCGTTGGTAACGTCTTTGCCTGATGATCGCCAGACTGGGATTCGAGTCGCGCTCAAACTCGTTAATTCCTTTGGTCGCCGCAACCTCACCATTTTTGTGAGGATGGGGAGCTTGGGGGAACATATAGGTCTGTTTACCTGCTGAGTCATCACCAGCCATTTGCCTGGCCCTCCTTGTCCTACCTCAGGTGGAGAGTGGTCTTGGGTGTTAAACATATGCATATATGGTCAGTCTCTAGGGCATTGTCTTTCTTGCTATGGCAATGTCACTGTCCCTTGCCTCTGCCATTCGTGAGCGGCAAGGACAAGACAAGACAAAAGAATGTATTTAATTGTATGAATGTATGAACTACGTAAGTAATCACTCGCTAAATAAATTGATAGATAAATTGAAACAAACATGATTCTATATTATTGTTGAACTGTTGGTGGCAAATGTTGAGATCACATATTGATAAAAATCCGACAAAATACAGTAATTGCTTTGAGGATTAATTATGTAGCATATGACGCCTGATAAGCAATCATCATCATCATCATCATCATCTCCTCCTACCTCTATTGACCCAAAGGGCCTGATAAGCAAATAAGAAAGTAATGTCATGTATAGTTTTCAACGCTTTCATATACATAATACTTATCAATTTTGAATAGGGAAAAGACTTATGAAACACTTATTTGTTTATCCAAAGGAGAAACTCATCCGTTTGTTTGTTCATTGTTCCATGAGTTTATCTTGGTCAATTTAATAAAGTAGGAAAGGCTATTATTATTATTATTATTATTATTATTATTATTATTATTATTATTATTATTATTATTATTATTATCAGCTAAGCTACATCCCTAGATGGAAATGAAAGATGCTATAAGCCCAAGGGCTCCATGAGGGAAAAATAGCCCAGTGAGGAAAGGAAATAAGGAAATAAATAAACGATATAAGAAGTAATGAAAATTAAAAAAAAAAAAATACTTTGAAAACATTAACAACCTTAAATCATATTTAATTTATAAACTATAAAAGGACTTATGCAAGCCTGTTCGGTTGTACCACAAGGAAAACAAGTCTGAACCAGGTGCTGGTTGAAATATTTACAAAGTAATTAAGCCCCCCCCCCCCAAAAAAAAAAAAATCGCTGGAACTTATCTGGATATGCTGTCAGATGTTTTTAATTTCTCCCTTTGTGATACGGGCCTGAATGTGAAATTGAAATTGGGACGTTCATTAGTAGCCAGGTAGCCAGGTTGATGCAGAAAAAAGCACATAATTATGTTGCTATGATGGCGAATTGCTCTTTTACATAAAGACGGATGAAAGAATATAACCAAAATCAGTATTCATAAGGCTTTAATTCAGGAATGCTCCTCTAACATTATCATAATTTGCAGCCCAGTTGGTAAAAAATCCATTGTAGCTGTGAATAAAGTCAAATTATCAGGGTTGTTTTTTTTTCAGCTCTATGCTTTTTTCTCTGCTCATGAATGGCAGAGGCAAGGGACAGTGATATTACCTTATCAAGCTGGACAATGCCCTAGAGACTGACCATATATATATATATATATGATCAGCGCCCAAGCTCCCACTACTTCCAAGCTAGAACCTAGGAGGGCCAGGTAATGGCTATTGATGACTCAACAAATAGACTCATAGGCTCCCCCAAAAACCCCATCCTTAACTCACAAGGATGGTGGAGTAGCAGTGACCAAAGGAACTAACAAGTTTGAGCGATTACTATTCAGGGACGTTACCACATTTTCTAAGCGAAACTAAATAGTGATATAATGTTTTTCTGGTTTAAATAAGAGGCCTCATTAACATTGTTAAAGTGACCCCAATCCGATCAGAAGTTCAGGGTTGGGATGTTTGAAAATGAAATATGAAGATAATAAAGATAATAGCCAAACTAGCAGGCCTTCGTAAATACAGCAAACACAGGTTAGGAGTTCATTACTTGGCTATTTTAGTGTGCAATCAAATGACAGCAATGAGACTATTTTTTTGTAATGTCGAGGCTCAGTGGTTAAATATCGAACGCTATTATTAAACCCAGACGAATAGAAAATGGTAAAATTAGGGAAAACGTAAGCATCAGGCAAATTCCAAAAGTTTGCTTCATGAGCGCTGTACCCATGGTAGAAGTTTACGGTGTTAATATTATTATTATTATTAGTCGAGCTACAACTCTGGTTGGAAAACTAGAATGTTACAAGCCTAAGGGCTTCAACGGGGAAAGTAACCCAGTAAGGAAAGTAAATAAGGGAATAGCAAATAAACTGTATGAGTAATGAGTAAAAAATATAAAATATTTAAGATCAGTGACAACGTTAAAATAGACCAGCCTTATATAAACTACTAAACGAAACCTATGTCAACCTGTTCAACCAAAAAAAAAAAAAAAAAAAATTCCTAAAGTTTGAACTTCTGACGTTCCACCGATTCACCCGCCAGATTAGGAAGTTCGTTCCACGGTCTGTCACAGCTGGAATAAAAGTTCTAGAATACTGTGTAAGCATTGTGCCTTTTATGATTGTTTTTTTCTTTATTATATGCCCTTTTTGTTCATCTCTCTCTCTCTCTCTCTCTCTCTCTCTCTCTCTCTCTCTCTCTCTCTCTCTTAACGTGGTGAAAGGGTTTGTGTATTCTCATGATCAGCAAATCTGTACTAGTAAAGACCACCCATATTAGGTTGGTTTGCTGTAAGCGATTAGACTAAAGTCTCTCACCATCACCAATCCGTAGTGTGCAGCGTTGTGATGAAAATGGCCAAAGCCTAAACATGACCAAACCATGTCTGAGGCCTTTGTCCAGCAGTGGACTAGAAACGGTGCATTTGTTGTTGTTGATATATATATATATATATATATGTGTGTGTGTGTGTGTGTGTGTGTATGTGTGTATGTGCGTGTGTAAATATATAGGTTAGATGTGTATTTATTTACCATGCAGTTCTATAAACTAAATGTTTCTTCATTTACCTGTTTGTTGTTATTTTTGTTATTTTATAATTTGTATTTATTTTGAGCTAATACATTCCAGCTTTATGCCTTTATTTATTCTTATTCCCTATTTGTAATCCTTGACGTTGTATGTCGGGTGTTCAATCCATCATTCTCCATACCCCAAAGACTAAATAAAAAGAGGGAGTGGGTTGGAAAAATTAAAGAAGTGGGAAACTTAAATGAAAAAAAGCTAAAGGGACAACAAGGTTAATTATGTTATGGAAACTAAATTCTCAGTACTTGAGAGAGAGAGAGAGAGAGAGAGAGAGAGAGAGAGAGAGGTGGGCTATTTGTTGCTTGCAATACTATGATATATATATATATATATATATATATATATATCCAGCATATATGATTTTTTCGAACATAAATAAATATATATGATTATTATGTGTTATGTGTGTATATATATATATATATATATATATATATATATATATATATATTTATTTATTTATTTGTATATATTAGTGTGTGTATGTGTGTGTACATAAAATCTCTCCAGCATATATAATTCTCTCTAGTATATAACCATTCACTCCATCGCCTGGGGCGAAAACAGAGAGCACAAAGAAGGACCACCGAGTCTTTGTTAATGCTTTCGTTCACCTTAATGGATTCGACGCCCCTATGGTTTGTCAATTCACGGAACCTGCTCTTTATATTTGTGTATGTGTGGGCGTGTATGTATACAAGTACTTAACGTTGCTATATTGCCTTGATTATTGTATTTTATAAAGTTTCTTCATCATAGTTGTGTAGATAGGTTATATATGTATTTGTGTAGCATTTAAATGTGTATGTATGTATAGTATATATATATATATATATATATATATATATATATATATATATATATATATATATATACATTTTTTGTTTCATATTTTTTAAATTTATCTCATGAAAACTTTGGGGCTTCATCGCCCATAAAACAACGTTAAACAGGGCATTTGATTTATGTCCTACTCATGTTATTATGATATTTTATTTGTTATTTATTTGTCTTATGTCCTGTGTAGCATTCATGTAATTAGCAGACCCTTTATCATCATTAAACAATCCGTTACATCTTTCATCACATCACATTAACCGGTTAAAAGTTACTTTTTGTTGATTACGTTACCCCTAGCTCATTACTTCACTTTGTCTCCTTATCACCTCTTTGACAGCTGTTATATCATATCTGGTCCCTCAGTCCTGTCAAACTAATTCCTTTCCAATAATTGACAGATTAATGTAATGAGATACCTGATTCACCTTTTGTTCACAGATCCTTTGTTCATATTATCCTACACATCATCAATGTATTTCCCTTTCTGTGTGTCCGCTTTACCGATATGGGAGGAGTGTATGATGAGGCAAATTGGAGTAAAGGGGGTCATCAACTCAGCCTATGGTTTAGCAGGTATAAGCACCTTGGAAAAAAATTAATTAAATGTTTAATGAAGGAGAAAAGGAGATTAATTGAGATGCAGTTGCCCTAAGGATGAGAAGATAGTGTATAAATATCCCGAAAAAGAGGTTAGATAGGACAGTGAGGAAAGGAAAGAGGAAAGAAAAATGTCTCATTAATATAGGCTTCATCTGAAGAGCTTGAAATCAACCCCCCATTAGAAATATTTCACATATTCCTCTTTAGGAGATTAGATTAGATAATAACATCACAGCTGTAATTTGATGGTTACATATCTCAACGGTGTCAGATATGAAAGTAAGAAAAGGAGACGTTGAAGCCAGTTTCAGATATCTCTTTATTATTATTATTATTATTATTATTACTATCCAAGCTACAACCCTAGTTGGAAAAGCAAGATGCTATAAGCCCAGGGGCTCCAACAGGGAAAAATAGCCCAGTGAGGAAAGGAAATAAGGAAATAAATAAATGAAGTGAACAAATTAACAATAAATCATTCTAAAATAAGTAACAACGTCAAAACAGAGATGTCATATATAAACTATTAACAACATCAAAAACAAATATGTCATAAATAAACTATAAAAAGACTTTTAACGAGTATCTTTTTCAATGGAGGTCGTAAGAACAGTGATACACGAGCAATATTTCTTATCCATTTCAGCAACTTGGCTCTTAATTTTTACACCAAGAAGACAATCGCCTTTATTAAGGCAGTGTCATACGAAGCCAGAGAGGCACAAGTAAAGTTTTGCAATGTTGTGTGTACCAGGCGAGGATGCCGGAACACTTTCTGGCTCTACTTTTCATTTAGACTTCTTTACTTATTTTAATAAAGAGAGCACATTGTTGAAATAACACGGCCATTTGCAAATTATATTTACAAACGAACGTTATATCATTTGTTGGTTACATAACCAAACCTTACACAATATATATATATATATATATATATATATATATATGTGTGTGTGTGTGTGTATATATTGTATGTATATGTGTGTGTATATATATATATATATATATATATATATATATATATATATATATATATATATATATATATACTTTCTTTTCGGTCACGGTAAGTTGTTCCGGTTCCTCGGGTAGGAGGGTAAGGGAGTAGTCATGCCGCGTACACTAATATATATCTATATATATATATACAGTATATATATATATATATATATATATATATATATATATCGTATGTATATGACCGTGTTATAAACCTAATTTTAGCGCTTATCTTAGACTTTCTTTTATTTTCAAGTTTAGAATTCCTATTCTCTTTTCACTCCTTTAACGGTTTCGGTGGTCGATGTGGTAACGTCCCTGACTGGTGAACGACAGACTGGGGTTTTAGTCCCGCTCAGACTCGATTGTTTTTTTTGGTCGCTGCAACCTCACCATCCCTGTAAGCTAAGGATGGGTTGTTTGGGGGAGCCTGTAGATCTATCTGCTAAGTTATCAGCAGCCATTGCCTGGCCCTCCTTATTCCTAGCTTAGATGGAGAGGGGGAGTTTGGGCGCTGATCAAATGTATATATGGTCAGTCTCTAGGGCATTGATCTGCTTGATAGGGAAATGTCACTCTCACTTGCCTCTGCCATTCATGAGCGGCCTTTAAAATCCTTTACGGCATCCCCCTCCCCCCTTCCCTCCGTCTTATATCTCTTCCTCCTCCTCCGAAGAGTTTAACCAAACGAGCTGATCGGCTTAGGAAGCCCCGCAGGACCCTTCCCTGGTCGGGTTCCTTTGCTTTGCCTGTTGTAAATAAGTATCTAATTCTAATTTTAATTAACTTTGCTGCTCAGGAGAAAATGTTGTGGGATTAATTATATCCATCTTCCTTCGTACAGATTCTTAGTAGAATTTATGGATTAGATATTATTAGTTACTTTTAATTATGTTTAACCGTACTTTTTCTTGTTTATCTGTCTCTTTGATCTGATCAATTGTGAGAAGAAAACGTCTTTCCTCTCTGATGTTACATCTTCAATTCTCAGCTAGTATATTAGAAAGAGATTGCATGAACCATATCCTCTTCTTGTCCTGGGTTCGACCCACTCTAGTCGAATATCTGTCAGGTATTTATTTAATATCTTAGGTTCAAAGAGGGACAGTGAGTTTCCTTATTATAGGCAGAAACGCCTCTACAAAAGCTCGTGTGATGTCAGTAGATGATATATCATTCTATCTTTTTTAAGGTTGTAGTGGCCTATTGGAAACGTTCCTGCCTGGCGGTCTGCCGGACTAGTGTTCGAATCGCGTTCAAGCTCGTTAGTTTCTTTTAGTTTGTGCAACCTCACAATCCTTATGAGCTAAGGATGGGGGTTTTGGGGAGTCTATAAGATCCTGCTGAGTCATCATCAGCCATTGCCTGGCCATCCCGGTTCCTAGTGTGGGTGGAGATGGGGCTTGGGCGCCTAGCATACGTATATAAGGTTAGTCTCTTGAGCATTGTCGCTGTCACATGCCTCTGTCATTCATGAGTGACCTTCAAATCTATATGGTTTTAACGCAGCGATTACGATTTTAACTTAACAAATATATCAATCAATGGCTTCTCAATAGAGAAAACAGAAGCATTTATTTTGAAAAGGGCTAACAATACGTTGTCAGATTTCCTTCACTAACCAGGCCAGAAAAAAAAGACTGAGTTGGAATAAGAAGCATAACAACACAGGAATCGATACACACACTTCCTCTTTAAGAGGGAACAAACGAGAACCCTTAGAAATAAGACTTGCCTAAAAAGATTTCTGACCCTAACGTGGCCCATAGATCTTGAAAGGCGCAATGGATCCCCCCTACTTTATTTACGACATGTCCTGATTTTACAACCTAACACAGCTGACGTTAGATTAACATAGGGTTACGAAGCAGCGCCTCTCTCTCTCTCTCTCTCTCTCTCTCTCTCTCTCTCTCTCTCTCTCTCTCTCATAGGCTAACCTATATCATCCTTTTTCTTTATGCTTGCTTTTAGCTTATTCAAGATTGTATTTTTTTTAGTATTTTTAGTAGAAAAAACCTGTTGTATTAAGACTTGACTCTCCGACGAGATATTTTACTTGTATGTTTATATGTATTTGTATGTATGTATGTATATATATATATATATATATATGTGTGTGTGTGTGTGTGTGTGTGTGTGGGTGTGTATGTATGTATGTATGTATATGTATACAAATATGTGTGTTTGTGTGTGTTATATCTACATTTAAACCTGTGAACGTTGGCCAAGATTCACTCTGACATATATCGTTAAAGATAACGGCATAGCTTTCCTTTTTCAGTGTCTTACAAGCAGTTTCCAGTCTGTTACTACGTTTCACCAAAACTTTTATCTTGACTCTAGACATATTCAGCTAAAATAATGTAGAAATTACAGTCAGACTTTTTTGTCGTTCTTTTCCAGAGTTGATTAGGTTATGACCTTTACATCGAAGCATACTGTAACTACAAAACACGCAATTATCATAATCAGTAAGTTATTATATTATAAGGTTAATAAATGATGATTTCTTTGACGGGTTCGATGATTACGATTTTGACAATGACGACTTCCACGACGATGACAATGTTTCAAAATATGTATCTTTTTTACATTATGCATTAAGCGTTCATCACACATAAATTACTTGAAGGTAAATTCTTATGGATATGAAAAGATATATAAAGAGGTGAAATACATAAAAGTATAAATAAAACTAAGATCATGAAACTTATAATTTTGCATTATGGGAAAAACGGTCATTCGTACATATAAAACAATAAAACCCACGAAAATTTTTTTTTATTATTATTTTAAAAAACACGAAGAATAAACTTCAAAGGACTTAACTTCATATGCTATATTCGTGAAGAGGAGAGGCCAATATTAAAAACACCTCCCTGAATATTCGTAAGAGGCTTATACAAAATAATGAATAGGGATTCTGAGTACTTTAATTTCCTTCCAGTCGAGACCTTACAAAGTAAATTCATTTTTCTTGACCGTTCAACCATATGTACATTTCTCGTATATTTTCCTGTAACTGCAGGGCAAGTGAGTCGATAAATGAAATCTCAAATTATTTTGTAACATATACTATCTAGGGAAAAAGATCTTGCTCTAATACTAGAAGAGCTGAAATGAATAAATAGGGATATAATAGAATTGAGTGTACAAAATGGAAATCATGGATGTAAAGGAATGATGATAAGGAGTAGAGAGGACCCTGTCTAGGAAAGATTGATTGATTGATTGATTTGAGGTTTTCTGCCAGCCTGACATTTAAGGTCATTGACGCCGATCTAGGGAAGAATATCTTGCTGTAATACTAGAAGAGCTGAAATAAATAAAATGGGATATAATAGGATTTAGTGTACACATTAGAAATCCTGTACGTAAAGAAGGATAATATGGAGTAGAGAAGACCCTGTCTAAGGAAGATCTTGCTGTAATAATAGAAGAGTTGAAATATATAAATCGGGATATAATAATATTGAGTGAAATTAGAAATGGAGAATCATATAGGGTTAAAAGAGGGCCATATATTTTGCATCAGATCACATGAAAGGAACAAAGAAAATGTAGTGGGTTTTCTTATCAATAAAACTCCTGCAGGTAACAGAAGATTTTTATAGTATTAGTGACAGAATTACAGTATTGATTATCAAACTACACAAGAAGTATAAACGGAAGATCATTCAAACATATGCACCAATAGTTTCCCATACAGAGGAAGAAATAGAAACTTTTTATGAAGATCTGGAGATACCTTTGAAAAAAATAGGACTCAATTTACATTTGTTTTAGGTACTGTAATGCTAAAGTATGCCAAAAGAAGAGTGGAGAATCTGTAGTAGATAAATTTGGAGTAGGCACAAGAAATGATAGTCATGTTTGTAGAATTTGCTAAAAGAAACAGTCTTAAAATCGAGATTTTTTTTTTTTTTATAAAAGGACATAGAAAAGGAACATGGTGAAGTCTAAATAAAGAAACGAAAAACGAAATGGATTTTATTCTCAGTGTAGCAGTGTTAAACATGTTAAAGTTAAAGGACCATTGAATGGTGAGAAGTGAAATTGGTCTAGATCTACGGAAAGAAAGGGAAAAACTAATTCTAAGAAAGAAAATAAATACCCCTGTAATAAGAGAAAAGTGTGATGGATTTAGTTTTGCAATGAAAAATAAGTAATACTAGCTACATGATGAAATTGAAGCAACTAAAGGAGAAATAAATTGTAATTTAACAAAATTTGTATTTGAATCAGCATTAAAGATAAGTGGTAAAGTTTCTAAACAAGATCCATGAAAACTACAAGATAATACCAAAAATCTAATGAAGAAAAGATTGGAAATGAGGGGAAAATCCAAGAGAGATAAAATAGAAATGGCAGAACTATCCAAAACAATAGAAAAACTAAAAACCCAAAACACCCGTAAACACAATCAGACCCAAATTGTGGAAACACTAAAGAAGGAAAGAAGCACCAAATTGATGAAAAGAAGCATTTGAACAGGGTGCCAACAAATGTTTGCTTTAAAGGATGTAAATGGAAATATCATCAAAAGAGATGAAGTGATAAAAATTGCAGAGGATTTGTATACGTGATACAAAATAGTGATATAAGAAATAACGTTACCAGTAGAAACACTGAAACTTCTGAGCTGGTACCAAAAGTGCAATAGGGAAAAGTAAAGAAAGCTTTAAAAAAAACATGAAAAGAGGCAAAGCCGCAGGAGAAGATGACCCAACAATTGTTGTGATAATATCCGGATGAAATTTCATAATCGTAAAAGTGGTTGAACTTTACACAAAATGTCAACAATAACGCTCTGTACCTACACCTCGGAAAAGTTTTATAAGAATACTAATTCACAAAAAAAGGGAGACACAAAAGACCTGAAAAATTACCTCGCATTAAGTTTACTCTCATTAACATATAAAATATTTACAAAGATCAAATGAGGCCGAATAGAAAGACAGCTAAGATTTGATTAACCAAGAGAGCAGGTAGGCTGATGAAAAGATCAACAGAGTATAACAAACCATTATGTTTGGCATTTATAGATTATGAGAGAGCTTTGAAGTTTTTGATTCTATAAAAACGTCAGCAGTAATGAAAGCCCGTGTAAAGCAAGGAATAAATGAAACTTATATAGGAACACTTGAAGATATCTATACGGGAAATACAGCAATCCTAAAACTACATAAAGATAGTGAAAAAAATTCTGATTGAGAAAGGAGTTAGGCAGGGAGACCCCATCTCTCGTAAATTATTCACAGCGTGCCTAGATGAAGTTTTTGAAAATTTAGTTTGGAAAATTGTAAGAATTAACATTATAGGAAATACCTCAACAACTTATGATTTGCAGATGACCTAGTTCTATTAAGTGAATCATGGGAGGAAATACGATAGAAGACTTGTATAGAGAAAGCCGAAATGTAGGACTGAAAAGGAATATGAGCAAAACTAAGATAATGTTCAACGAAAATGCAGAGAAACAACAAATAAGGGTTATGAAAGAACCTCTATACATAGTTAATGAATAAACGTACTTAGGACAGCCAGTAAGTGTTTCCCCAGGACATAAGACTGGAATTAAAAGAAGGATAAGCATGGGATGGAGAGCTTCTGGTAAACAAAATGAGATTATGAAAAGTAAAATGCCATTATCTTTAAAAAGTAAAGTATTTAATGATATGGTCCTACCAGTATTAACTCAAGCATCAGAACCATGGAGCTTACAAATGGTTTATGAAATAAGCTAGTAACAAAGATGATGGAAATAGTGATAAGAGACAGAAAAAGAGCAACATGGATATGAGAGCAAACAAAAGTAAAGGATATTCCACCCTGGAAGAAACTTATTATTATTATTATTATTATTATTATTATTATTATTATTTTTATTATTATTATTATTATTATTATTATTATTATTATTATTATTATTATTATTATTATTAGCTAAGTTGCAACCCTATGTAGACATCCTAATTCATATTAGTACAAATGCACTAGCTGGGGAAGCAGCCGGTTGCGGAAAAGAAAATGTAGAGGCATAGAATAAACCATAAGAGAGAAATAACACAAAATTACATTTTAGTAAGATTAATAAATGCTAAATAGACGAGTAACTTATGCACCTTGAAAAGAGATTTTTGTTATCCTGCTCTAAAACATCATTTATACCAAATTTAAACTCCTGCCTCTCTGATTTTATTATTTAATTTGAAGATCGTTCACAATTTGGTTACAGAAGGAATGAAACTTCTAGAATATTGTCAAGCAAGACTTTTAATCAACTGCATACTTTATACCAGGTAGTGGATAGTATATTGTGGAAAGATCTGAATGCAAAGGATGGTCGGGATTATGTAAAATCTTATGCAATTTGCACAAAGAAATAACTGAACGACGGTGAAAGAGATTAATGTATCACGGATTCATAAAAACCATAAGAGCAACATGTTGAAATGAGAGTCAGTTGCTAAACACCAGAAAGGATAACACTTTTCTAAACGGTGGAATAAATTAATTAAAACATTTTCACAGGGTAGGGAATCCAAAAAGATCCTTGATGTACAATTTTGAAAATATGCTTTTATGTATTTTTCCGTTTTAGAACCTTAAATACATAATTGAAATTATCCAAAGCAGTTGATAATTTTTTTTCCTTTTTCAATTTACTAATGTCATTCCCCAGTTGGTGTCATTGTTCACGATGTGTATTCATGTGGAAAACCAGGTTAGCAATTAAATTGTCCTTCAAGCTTACCCATATTAAAATTTCCCCATGTGAAGAGAAAAAAAGGGTAGCAAGAATGTAGTAGAGAATATAAATTAATATTAGTCCAAATGAAAAGCAAACTTTTTTTTTTTTTTTTTAAGGAATACTACCACGTTCTCTCAAGGTTTCACACATCTGAGGAATTTCTATTATTTCATACTTCATTGATACTCGTTCATTGCTTAATAAGTAGTAACAGTTTACCAATTTTCTCTCTCTCTCTCTCTCTCTCTCTCTCTCTCTCTCTCTCTCATAGATATGTATAGTTTTTATTCATATCTCAGTCAACCTATTTTTCTTCATTTTTAGAATTGTAATTCCGTTCACTATTATTCATTTGCTCTCTCTCTCTCTCTCTCTCTCTCTCTCTCTCTCTCTCATAGATATGTATAGTTTTTATTCATATCTCAGTCAACCTATTTTTCTTCATTTTTAGAATTGTAATTCCGTTCACTATTATTCATTTGCTCTCTCTCTCTCTCTCTCTCTCTCTCTCTCTCTCTCATAGATATGTATAGTTTTTATTCATATCTCAGTCAACCGATTTTTCTTCCTTTGTTGAATAGTAATACCCTCTCTCTCTCTCTCTCTCTCTCTCTCTCTCTCTCTCTCTCTCTCTTCCCAGCATCTGTAACCCCTTGCTCAACTTGCACTCCCCTCTTGCCACCTTTTATTATAGCATTGTCCCCTTCTCCTGTTAGATGGTATAATTGGAGAGTTTTCCCCTTTTGACCGTCGTTTTTTCCTCGGACCTTATTTTCCCTGTCATTTTCCCCCTTTAGAAAAAAGGCAAAATGAGATTTTTGTCATTATTATATTAGCATAGAATTAATCTATTATTTACCCCCATCGTATTGTTCTGGAAGATTCAATTTTTCATTGTTAGACATTCTATTAATATTTCTGGTTATAGAAATTCATTTGGATCTGTTTCCATATCTCATATGGTTTAACAATGTTATTTTTTTTATGGTCGTCTAATCGATGATATACTTTTATTAGTACAAATAAATATAATTTTCATGAGTTCAATCAACAGAATTTTTCTTAGTTATAAGACTTTATCGGTGTTTTTTTTTTTAGTTTGTAATAGGAAATACGTAATTTTTATGTCGATAATGTAAATTAAGATTTAGAGAATTGGAAATTGGAGCATGCAATGAGTTGCCAATGAAACACAGAAAGCTGTTGGAGAATGCCAGACATTCCTAAGAGTAATGAATGTGAGATTTCTCAAGAACGGCATACCTTCACGGAATCAACAAATTGGATTTTCCTTTGGAACCGGATTCAGTAAATACATACTTAATTTATAGCCAAATTTATGAACCATATATTTTTCCTATTGGTTTTCTGGTGTTTTATCCTTCTCTGACAATGAAAATTGGGTCAAACAACCCATTCATGAGTTTTCCTAACCCCCATATAAAACAATTATTTGGGATCCAAATGGGAAACCAGAAATACCAAAATAAACCAAGTGATTTGCAGCAATAGTAATGTTGGAAATGGTACTAATCACAAGATAATCAGCTGGAAAAAAAAATATATGATTTATGTTAGTGGTGTGAAATTAAAGTACCATGATTACCTACCATATCCCTCAAATGGCCTTCGCTACATTGTCTCGCTTTGTTCGTATAAGTTGTTATGTCCCAGGCCCATTTGTCTTACAGGGAAAAATACCAAAAAAAAGTCACTACTCGTCCATTTAAAATCTTAGGGAATTCCATTAACGACATAAATTGATGTAAGGTATATTACCCAACAATTCAAAATATAACGAACTTTTCCCAAGCTAATTACAGTAAAATTCATCTATACCTAGGACCAAGTAATTAAGCAAGAAAGAAAACGGAGTCAACTGCAAGCAGTCTTAGAAAATGAGCTGAGACAAGGGGTGACTTACCTTGTATTGTCCTCGTCAACGAACATGATCACAACCCTCGCCTGTGGTTTGGTGGAAAGTCTTTCGATAATAAGATCGAAGTCTTCAGGTTTGGTGATTCTTTGAATTCGCTCCACAGCAGCTATGCATATCCCGGACTGTTGAGCCAACTTGGTGAACGAGGCAATACCCTGTAAAAGACGTTAAAAAATTCATTATTTTTTCAATTTTTGTCACAATGGGAAAATATTTATCGCAAAACCAAAAATGGTATTTTGTAATATCAAGCATTTTTAGATTACAGTATAGGTATCGTAGTAATAATATGGAGGATTCATCTCTCTCTCGCTCTCTCTCTCTCTCTCTCTCTCTCTCTCTCTCTCTCTCTCAAGAAAGCGTTTAAGTTCACAACTCTATCATTCTTGATCTCTAACTTGCAGCCCCTGTAATTATCGAGGCATTCATCTTGAAAAGTAAATAATGGAGACAATCAATATATTTCAGGTTCGTCCCCAGACTCTCATTGCAGCAAATGCTTGTTAAGGACTCCGGTGACATTATTAAGATCGTGAGCTTTTAAAACATTTAGATTTCCTCTTAGGGTCAAGATTGTAAAGACAGAGAAAAACTCGGGTTGACGATTAATCAGTGTCGTCATGACTTTTAGTGGAGAAACGCTTTATTGGCAATCAGCTATTTAAGCCATTTAACCCTTCTTGTCAGGATAAGCGTAAAACATTTCAGTAATGTATTTAGTATTTATTTTAACTCTCGTAAGTGGCAGCTGGTGTTTACCTGTAACTGGTTTTTGCTAATTTCTCCGTACAACAATCTGGATTGTGTGTTTTTTATCATTTGTCCATATCTGACATAATTGGTGTGGAAGTACGAATTGATATTAGCACATGTAATATCGTTTGGCAATTGTTTCGGGCAGTAATTGTCTTGTTTATTTCTGCTGAAATATTTCCAGTAGGTTTTCATGATTGTTAAAATAACTCTGTCAAGAATTTACTCTAAAAATGTTAGTAAACGTTCTTATACCAAGAGAGAGAGAGAGAGAGAGAGAGAGAGAGAGAGAGAGAGAGAGAGAAAAAAAAAGGACATCTAAAAGATTATATTGTGTATCCACATTTTAAAATGTATTTATTTGAAATAAGAGGGCGAATCGAATGAGAGTTATCCCGGGATTTTTTTTTAAAGAATAATAACCATTATGGTAAAAGAGAATCACCTGCTAATCTGGAATTTTGTCTTTTACTATTTGATCAACTACAGATCTAAAGACTGTAACTCCCATGAGAAGTGCTTCCTCAATGCACGTCTAACGAATTACAAATTTCATGAAATCTGTCCAACTGATTTTAGGAAGCAAATTTTGAATCCGAAATTGTTTTAGAATGTCATTCTACATTTCACACAAACTTTAGCAATGGGTGAGAAGTGGTATTTAAAACGTTTTCTAATTAAAGAAACCAATTCTTTTATTCTCTGTCGTCTTAGACCAGGATTAGTAACAGAAATTAAGATTATTTTAATGCCTGTATCATCATATTCACTGAGTATCAAGTATCCTCCTTTAGTATGTATATTTATACAAGTATGTTATACTCTCCTGAATGTTGTCCCTTACAGCTATTGATAGTAAGAACACTACTTAGTGAGTAATGAAGAAATAAAATATATTTTTCTTGGATGTTTACTCTTAATCTATATTTTATACACATGTACTGTATGTATATGATATATAACACCCATATATATATATATATATATATGTGTGTGTGTGTGTGTATATATATATATATATACATATATATATATATATATATATATGTGTGTGTGTGTGTGTGTTTTGTGTGTGTATGTGTATGTGTATGTGTTGTAACATTAAGTAAAAAAACTACTAAACATCTAGTATGTCTTTCGATATAGATAAATGGCTTGTGCCCATTTTAAACGAAGAAAAAATCCCCCCCCCCAGAAAAAAAAAATATCTTTGTTATCTCATTCTAATATGACCAGATATGCAGTATGCAATACATATAGATTCCGTGCTACAGCCCATAATGATATGCAAATGGAATGACAATTTTATGTGGGACAACTGAAATCCTACGCGTACAAACTTTATTATCACATAAACCAGAAGTGGGATATGCTGCTTTCCATATGGAGTTGAGTGTTGACAGAGTGATTGTTGTGATATGCTTATATGCATCTGGATGCATTTAGTACGGACGATGCAAATTGTGCTCCAAGCAGCTACTTCAGTTTTGCACAAACACACCCACGAGTGCATACAAATATATATATATATATATATATATGTATGTATGTATGTATGTATGCATATATATACATATATATACATACATACATATATATATATATATATATATATCTATATATATATATATGTGTGTGTGTGTGTGTGGATACGAGAGTGGACTAAAGTAGATATTCTAAAATAATGAAAGAAAAATAAATAGACATAGGCAGGACATACAGTGAGAATGGCAGATAATTGACGAACATTGACAATAATAGAATGGGTCCCTAGAGATTACAAAAGAAGCAGGGTTAGAGAGAGAAGACGGATTGACGAACAAAGAAAAGTTGCGATTATAACTGCCTTAGAAAGACCATAATCAGACGAAAGTTGAACATGACTGAGGCCTTTGTCCTGCAGTGTACTAGTTACGGTTGATGATATATATATATATATATATATATGGTTATATGTGCAGGAATGTTCATATGCATGTTTATATATGCCTGTAAGCATTTATGTGGGCGTGTATGTATCTTTGTACTGTATATGCATTTGCATGCTTGCAAGTATATATGTATTACTATGTTTCTATATTTACATGGATGAGGTTTCCAAAAATAATTAAAGATAAACGTATATAAGTATAAAGAAATTGTATTGGAAGGCCCAAAAATTAAATCACCTGACATCCGAAATGACCCTTTAACTACGCCACCTGCCAAATGGGATATGATCTCCTCCCACGTAAATACCTGAAAGTTTGCGTTCTTACAAGTAGCTTGTTTTTCTGACATATAGTTCTACAAATATCGGTATGTATGTGAGTGCTTTTACTTTACCGTACATAATGTGAAAATCTCTCTCAATGAATCAGTCCTCTTGAAGATGTAAGAGGAAACTAGTCAGGATTCAATCCCATATTTTTACATCTTCCCTGTGGCTTTTCTTTGCGTGTATGTATATATATATATATATATATATATATATATTTGAATATATATGTGTATGTATGCATATATATGCATATATACAGTATATACATATGTGTATGTATGCATATATATGCATATATACAGTAAAAACATATGTGTATGAATGTCTACCTCACATATAGATCAAACTCTAGTTTCTTTAAATGAAATGCGAGATAATTAGCAACCATGCCACCTCGAGGCTCGAGATGCTGGGTAAAACTCACTGGCCTGTAAGACATTTGTCTTACCAGGTAAATCCTGAAATGGAGTTAGCACTTAGGCTCCGACATCTTTTTGAGCCGCTGGTGGCATGGTTGGTATTTACCTTACCTTACCTTTTCATTTGAAGAGACTAAGGTTCGATCCCAATGCGAGGTAGAAATTTGGTTCTATTTGAACACGATATTATGCTGATTTACACTCCATATTGATTCATGAGAGGTAGTTCCAATTAAATGTGCTCACTTGGGTCACACTCATATACACACGCTATAACAAGAACAAATGCAACCGTTTTTAATCCACTGTAGAAAAACGGCCTCAGACATGTCCTTAGTCAAGTTGTTTGGGCCATTTTCATTACCACGCTGACCAATTTGGATTGTTGATGGTGGGAGATTTTCGTCTGACTGGTCGCAGCAAACCAGCCTAGTATGGTTGACATTGGCTAGTACAACTTTATTGATCATGGCAATACGTGTGTGTGTGTGATTCGGTGCCATTTGAGTTCCTAGGAAAGATAAGGACACCAGTCTGCGAGTCGTATTGATCCATGGTTTGAAAAAAAAGATATTAATTCCAGCTCAAGTAATAAAACTCGTGTGAAACTAATGTATAAGTAAATATGTTGATTCAATTTGAAGATTAATTAGAATTATACACTCGAAGAATAAAGTCATTCTTGTTTATCTGTGTTCATCTTCACAAGGAAATTGTTTCATGTGATCCCCGTTTTTTTTTAGTATATCCTTCAAAGTAACTAATATTTTACGAAAAGTATATTTTTGCCGTTATTGAGTAGAATATACAGGATTTCTTTTTAATTAACTAGCCTTTATGCACTTAAGTATATTTCATCTTAAGATTATACTTCAAGTATGTAATTTTTCTTTTGACAAAGATATGATGTTAGATTAATGTTGTAATTTATAACGAAATTTCTAGGTATTAGATGGCATTAGGATTTGAGGGGTTAAATTGTAATCATTAACTTTTTATTTCAAAATTGAATATTGTGTTCCATTTATTTTAAAGTATATATTTAATTTTGAAATATTTAGCATTACAATCTTATAAAAAGGACCATTTGCTTCCATTTTCATTAATAAAACAAATAATGCAACACATTGTAATTTTTATGGTTTTTGTATTTTCAAGTTTGCGATGAGGAATATCTAACGGGTCTCATGTCAAAGGTAAATATTGCGTGCTATACTTTGTTAAGCATATAGTTAATTCTTAAATGTTTACAATTATAGTCTTATAAAAAGGACTTTATTTTTGTTTACCTTAATAAAACAAAAAATTAAACATTCCTATCCATGTATTTGATTATATATTTTAAAGTTTCCGATATATGATAGCTAACGGGACGAGTATTATTAATTTTCTTTTCCCGAATTCGCTTTGAAACGGCATTTCCAGTGGAAGCGCTCTTCAGCATTTGTGTAGCTTTCGGTTATATTGAGTATGAGGTTATATGTGCTCGCGGAATATTGTTTGCGAAATAGACGCTGATATGTAATTATAACATTGTCAGAACCACAAATGAAAATCCTGAAAATTTGGTTTACTTTGCGCTCTCGGCCAGATTATGAAATTTGAACTGGCAGCCATTTGTTCCATAGTGGTTGTTTGATTATATTTTCTTTCTCTAACTTTATTATGTTAGATTTTTTATAATTACTCTTAAATAGTTAGTTGACATTCTAATTAGTCGATGCTTCAAGTGGAACATATTAAACTAGAGGGGCAATCAATAGAGAGCATGCCTTCGCTACGCCAGTCTTATTCTGCTCTAAACTCAACTGCGTACTTCTATGTATTTTCTTCAAAATACGGTGGATTTATCCTTGGGTCATAGCCAACATGTCCACCAAGTTCCGTTGACATTGGCTCAGGAGTGTTTGCGTAATATTGTTCACATGCAAAAAATATACTTATAAAATATTTGCAATTTTCTTAACATTGTTATTATTTTCAAAGTACTGTTGAGTACCTGTACTTTGATGTACTAAATTTATCCAGTGTTACAGATTCGCCCTTGAGTCATACCAAGTTTGGACAAAATCGGTACAGTAGTTTTTGCGGAAAGTTGCTTATGAACAAATAAAAGAACGACGACAGGGATGAATACTGTAGATAACCTTCGCAAAATCTTCGATTTTGGTGAAGGCAAGAATGGGCAACCCTTTCAAAATAAATTGAAGCCTACTAGTTCAAATTAAGCTATATCATAAACGATAACTGTCCAAAATATTTTGAAATGAGTTGTTCCATAATTTTTTGTTAAAACTCCACAGGTTATAATTAATAATCATTTATTATGAATAGTTAACTATAGTTGTCAAGGCGTTAATGTAACGTGTCTTACAATGTTAGTTCATCATTTCACGAGATCTTTGAGGAAATATATAGTGTAATGTATAGAACGTTCGTTTAAGAACAACTAATTGTCTACAAGTGAGCATGGCGGTCAGTAGCAGTCAGCTGAAAGATAGTACCATTGATAGCACTGCAGTGTACAGTACTTACAATTGTCTGCTTCCTAATTTGGGGTTTGGACGCTGTTGTTTCATTAGAACTTCACCGAAAGCGTTTATATTTGTCCGTAGGCCTGAGCGTTAGGATTGGTGTTGCTCGTAGCTTATTGATTGTTACCTATCTGCAGGGTTCTGGATGTGTATATGAAAATTGGCTTCGGCAACGATTTTGGACTGTAATCCTGACTACCCGTACCCATCTTATGTAGATGAGAAAGGAAGTTATATCAAACGTATTATATGTTACATGCAAGTGTGAGACGTAACTTTTTTGGAAGTTGCTAAAGATATTTTATTTTATCAACCATATGGTGGGGAGGGAGTAAGGAGGGCTTGGGAGGAGCCTGTTTCTTTTATTTTTTTTTGGGGGGGGGGGGTGTGGGAAAGGTCGAAGAGTCAGAGAATTAGATGGTGAGATAAAGTGAAGGAGGGTATGAAGAAAAAAGGTTTAGTGGAAGAGGATGCCTTTTATAGAAGAAATTTCCTCAAAAACTTCTTTGGTGGAAAGGCCTCGCTACTAGTCCTACTCTAAATTGTGCTATTTAAAAGCGGTTGTAATATATTTATAAAATTACGCATATATATATATTTATGTATATATATATATATATATATATACACCTGTATATATATATATATATATATATCTTTAAAGTAAGTTTACAACTGATGATACTATAGTGAGTAAAACTTCAGTCTTGTACCTAAAACGCAAGTCACCTGTGAAATTGTATATATATGGAATCAAACTTTATTTCACCCATTGAATCGAGAGTGGCTTCCGAAACAAATTTATTGAAATTGAGGTTTGTTTTCTGTCATCACAGACTTAAGACAAAACCGTATCAGAAGTGGAGGATTTGCTTCGACGCCTTGTTTAGTTTTCATTACGAGCCCCTGCATTCAATTGGCAGGGATTTCACTCAGGTATATTCTGATATATAATATATAAAGTGATAAAGAGTTTTTTGGGAGCGGGGGAGGGGGGGGGTTGGCCTCTGTGATGTTATCGTAATTGCTTACAAATATTAATTAAATTGATGCATATTTTCATACTTAGGCACCAACATCACAAACATTATATCGATTTATTTTTGGCGACTCATACTGTGTCCTCTTTTGGCCCCATATACCTTTATGTAAGATTATACTACTGTTTTAAAATATTGCGTATTATCTATTGATTCCTATTTTTATTGTTACTATCTTAAATTGGACTTCACTTAGGTGTATTTCTTTATCAAAAATAATCTTCTTTTACTAGTATTTTTATTATCTCTACAAGTATAGTAATTTTCCAATTTAGAAACTTATATAACTATTTCTTACTTTACTTGTGTTTCCCCTTATTGTCGTGCAAACCACTTCTATCTTCACCTCATAGTGCAACTGTTGTGAGTTCCTCCAGTTGCACTTGAGCACTGATTGCCCGCATAAGCCGCGGCACTCGTCTCCTACAACCCAAATTCATAAATCTAATCCAATCCATAGTATATATATATATATATATGTGTGTGTGTGTGTGTGTGTATGTGTATGTATGTACAGTATGTATGTTTATATATTGTATATAAGTATAATCTAAAGATATATCATGTATGTATAATATATATATATATATATATATATGTGTGTGTGTGTGGTGTGTGTTTCCTTTTTACCGGAAAGCTGGATTGTAACATGAATTGAACAAAATCACGAATCATACAATCTCGGGCTATGTGGGCTGGTTGAGCTAAACATTGAGGGAGAAGGGCGAATCAAACGGGGAAAAAAAGGATGAATAAGAATTAGAAGCCATAAGTGAGAAAATGTTCCGGAATGAAGAAAAGTTTTGGAAATTTGAATTGAGGAGACAGTTAATGAGAATATCAAGGAAAAAACTGAAGGGAAATTACGTGTTGATAAAGGAATGGTTGTGGAAAGTGGCAAAGCGACTTGCCGTAACTCGGGCCAAAAAATTCGTCTTCCTGAAAGTTTTTTGCTAAATCAGGAAGTTCCCTATGGACGTTCCTGTGCACCTCTCTTGCGGGGGACTGTAGGCATTACTTGAGGGTCTTATCAGTGTCTCTTTTGGTCTTTTGCTTGACTCACAATTTTGGCTTTTTGCTTGCTGTCCAACCTCTCAACGTTACCTCAAGCAATTTCCCTCAGTTGTACTTGGTTTACTGAATGGAGGCGGCCTCCTTGACCCCTAGCACCGGGTGATGACCTAAATTCGTGAATTTAATTAATTCACCAATATTGTCCCTAAAACTATGTTTTCTCCTATAGAAATGAAATTTCACAAATGTTCTTTCAAATAGTAGTTCTGTACTTAGACGTGAAATGAACCTGTTGCTATTCATGATGATCATTTTTCACGAACACGTGTCTTTTAATAGATGTAAACATCAACCAAAAATAGGATTTAATATCGAATTCATTCATGCGAATATATATATATATATTATATATATGTGTGTGTGTGTGTGTGTGTGTGTATCCACTGAAAATTCTTTTATGATAAATGCTTCTGGCTGTGGCAAGGACTCGAAACAATCCACACCAATCGACTCTACCAATGAGCCATTAAAGTTTAAGTCTATAACAAGTCCACATTGCTTATCCTGTTAAGTTTAGGAATCTCTACCTAGACTTGAAATCAACCCATCTGTACTATGATAGCTCATTAATGAGTTTGCAACACGTATCTATTTATGAATACTATTTTGTCATTAACATACGTGACATTTGACAGATGTGAATATCAACCACAATATGAATTTAACATCGAATTCAGATAATCATGCTAGGTTACAAGACAAATTCTAATCTAGTTAAGAATATACAAGAAAGAAATGCACCCAGTAGAAATTAGATCCTGATCTTTTCCTTAACATTCCCTATCTTTTTTAGATCAACGAAAATTAATATTTTCATGCATAATATTTGAACTGCCTCTGTGAACTACCTCTCTCATCTCCCACTAAGATTGGGTGCAATGTTTATTGGTCGACATATAAGGATTTATTTTATTTATTATGATATTTATAGTAATTTTAAAAGAACACACACACAGGCACGCACAAATAATATATGTATGTATATACACACATATACTGTGTATATATATATATATATGTATATATATATATATATATATGTGTGTGTGTGTGTGTGTGTGTGTGTTTGTGTTTGTGTGTAAGCAAACTTTAGATTGCCCAAAATTGTGGGATTTTTTCAAGTTACAGGTTAACTTACAGGGACAGCATTAAATGTTTTTAACGTAGACATTTTTCCCACGTCATTATTTTCATCATGAATCTCATTATTAAGGTCCTTGATTAAAAGTAATTTATCGTTTAATGCAACTTGTTGGAAGCCTCACTCGAAATGAAATCTTCAGAGAGAGAGAGAGAGAGAGAGAGAGAGAGAGAGAGAGTATAATTTCACAGAATCCAAAAAGAATGATTATTATAGAAGTTTGAGGTAAAACAGATGTTTAAAAGTTAAGTTAGATGAGAGAGAGAGAGAGAGAGAGAGAGAGAGAGAGAGAAATTACTGAATCCAAGGTGAATGATTATCATAGAAGTTTGATGTAAAATAGACGTTTCAAAATTAAGTTAGATGAGAGAGAGAGAGAGAGAGAGAGAGAGAGAGAGAATTTTTTTTACTGAATCCAAGGAAAAAGATTATCAAAGAAGTTTGAGGTAAAATAGACGTTTAAAAGTTAAGTTAGATGAGAGAGAGAGAGAGAGAGAGAGAGAGAGAGAGAGAAGAGTTTATATGATAGAAAGATTGATGCATAAATTTGAGAGTACGGAGTTTTAAAGGAGATGGTGCTAAGATGATATCTAGAGAGACTGTTAACGCTGCCTAGACAATCTCCTCTTCTTTGTTTTTTTTTTATTCGTCGACTTCTTATTTTCCTTACCTCCTTTTTTTTTCGTGTAGCAAAAATCGAGTCACCAAGTAGGTCACAGATGGTGCTTCGTAATATCAAGATACAGAGAGGTGTGTAGCTCGCTGCGAGAGCTGGCAGCGTCTGTATTATAAAGGAATCCTGGTGTAGTATATATATATATATATATATATATGAATATGTATATATATTTATATTTATATAAATTAGTATATTGATATATATATATATAATTATGTCTGTTCATGTATATATTTGCATGTATGTACAATATATGCAGTGTATATATATATATATATATATGTATGTATATATATATATATATATATATATAAATATATAAAAGCACACACATACACGTCTTTATCCCTTTTTATACTTGCAGTCTATTAGCTAAATGGATGTTTTATTTTTAGAATTTGGCCTTTTGATTCTCAGCATTTTTGGGGGGAAGAGATCCCCGGATACACCAAACAAGATTTAAACGCACTGATTGTTTGCAAATCGAAAGTGAGCAATGGTCTCGGTAAACCTAAGAAATTGAAGATGATTGCCGCGAACTAACTGACTTCTACTGCTGTAAATCTTTGAACTTAGGTATGTTTGATGGAGTTATAACCATTTTGACTCGAAATATATATAATTTGACAAATGGATTCGTAAGATAACTCAAATCTGTTTTGCCAGATGGTTTTTGAGGTGACGCATCATCAAATTTCATCATTATCCAACAAAATATGAAAGCTTGCAGACAGACAGATAGACTGACAGCTACGTGTGAAAAGCTAATCTTCTTCCAACATCCCTGGAGGAGTAACAAAAGAACGAGTAAAGAAACCTTCACCGCCATCCTCCCCAAAAAACGGTTTATTGGGCATAACAAGGAAACATTCAGCGTTGGGTTTGAGTGATAGCTCTGGCTCTCACGTGTTATTGAAAAGGAAGGAAGTCTGTCTCTCCCTGTCCTCGATATTGAAATTGAGACGAGACTGTATGATATATACAGAGCTGACAAATGGATATATATATGTATATATATATATATAATATATATATATATATATATATATATATAGTATATATGTGTGTGTGGATATATATGTATATGTATATATGTGTATATATATATATTTGTTTATTTGTTTTTGTAAGAATATATATATATATATATATATAGGTATGTATGTATATATAAAAATAAATATGTTATGTACATATACACGTATACATATATCCACATACTGTATATATGTGTATATTTCCTTATATATGTATATGTTCGTAAAAATTTACACATACTTATATATATATATATATATATATATATATTTGTGTTTGTGTGTATGTACATATACATTTACGGCAGTTCATGCGAGGAACACTCGTCAGTCAAATCCAATTCTGTGACTCCAAGCAATTGACTTTGCTTCATATGAACTGTGAATGCAAATGCAAGTCGCTCGAGAAATGCTATTCCTTTGAACAAAACAGAACAAATCAAGCAAAACGAGGGGAATTTATGGAATTAGGACGTGTTCGTCCTGAGAAAGCTGGTTTAAAATAATTTGTTTAGACCGATATAAGTGTTTCGAGCATTCGCCATCAGTGTGGACCCATTGCTCAGCTTCAGTGGGGCCAAAGTATAGTTCATCAATTGATGTTAATGATAAAAGTTGAAAGTTGGAAATACCACAGTTGAACTAGAAATCAATTAATAACAGTATTAAAAGTTGAATGATAAATGTTTCAAATAGCACAGTTGACCTAGAAAGGGCAACCAGAATGATATCGTCAAATGTTTCATTGGTACTGATGTTTGTATATATATATATATATATATATATCATATGCTGTATATATACTGTATATCCCTGTCTGACTGGGGATAGCTTATATATATATATATATACAGTATATGTATATATATATATATATATATATATTATCATATTCTGTATATATACTGTATATCCCTCTCTGACTGGGGATAGCTTAACGTGGTGAATGGGTTTCTGTTTCGCTATGCAGAGTGAAGTTGTACTAGTCAGGGCTAACAATAAGAGGTTGGTGTGCTGTGAGCGTTCAGATTGAAGTCTCCCACCATCACCAATCTGCTGTGGCCAGCCTGGTGATGAAAACTGGCCAAACCCCTGACATGACTAAGGACATATATGAAGCCTTTGACCTGCAGTGGACTAGAAACGGCTGCATTTGTTTTTGTTGTTGCATATATATACATATATATATATATACATATATATATATACAGTATATACATATACATATATATATACATATATATATACATATATATATATATATATATATATTTATATATATATATAACCACTCATATGTACTGTGTGTTTTCATATAAACATATATAATCATATATGCATACTGTATATACTGTATGTATATATAGTGTCTATATATACAGTACAATATGTTCATGTCCATATATATACAATACACACACACATATATGTGTGTGTATATATATATATATATATATATACATATACATTCATA
Source organism: Palaemon carinicauda (assembly GCF_036898095.1). Classification (NCBI taxonomy): domain Eukaryota; kingdom Metazoa; phylum Arthropoda; class Malacostraca; order Decapoda; family Palaemonidae; genus Palaemon; species Palaemon carinicauda. The sequence continues at coordinate 142,037,432 of NC_090727.1, read as the reverse complement.
CATAGTTGGAATATATGTATCATCTTTGCATCGTGCATGATGCAAAACATGAATTAGAAAATATTGTTGGACACAAATGTTGGGAAAAAGAGGAAAGTATAAGAATTACAAGACAACAGAAAATATGAGTCGACAGTGCAAGTCATAAAACCTAAAGGAGAGAGAGAGAGAGAGAGAGAGAGAGAGAGAGAGAGAGAGTTGGTAAATTGCATAAAAGATGATTTTTTTCCTGGATAAAGAGGGAAAGTGTCTAAAGGGAAGAGAGAAATGAGGTAAGGAGGAAATCCCAAAATGCTTTTGTTCATATTGTGAGCTATAAATATGGAAGCAATATTCATATCTGCCTTATTTTAGGGTAATTTATGGCAATGGGGTGACAATAACCTTACTCGGAGGGCGTAATTGTAAGAGGAAAATTCTAAACTTAGCACCATTGTTCTCTCTCTCTCTCTCTCTCTCTCTCTCTCTCTCTCTCTCTCACACACACACACACACAAAACTTATCCTCAAATCATTAAGCCTCTTTCATCGATCAATTTTTTTCGTTTATAGGATGCTTTCATTTACATCATTGTCATTCTGTAGTTGAATTAGAATAAAAAAAAATGATCGTTCGCCCTATATGGACCCTTATGATTGATTCATTTTCCTCAGAAAATTAGTCTCGGCCGAAATTACCAGATTGCCGTGAATTTCTGGTGCGTTTTCCTACCACCAGGCCATTAACATATTTGTTGTAGAAATATTAATATACTACAAATCCTCCACAATTTCCACATATTAGTATATTAGTAATGGGCAGGGCTTTTATGTTATACGGTTAAATTGGATTCGACTTGAAAGTATTATCGCTTATGTGATCACATTTAAGCTTTCCCATACTATACATGAAGGAAATTGTTACCTGCCTTTCCCAAATTGTTACTTTTACATAAGGAATTGCAGACTCTTTTGTTGACAATCAAATGAAATGTTTGTACTTTAAAAATAGGCTACTTGATAAATAAACACCAGTTTAGAAAAATTTAAGTTAACGTTTTGAATAATGGATATCGCAGTGACTTGTGAATTGTAATATTAAGAACAAAAATTAATTAAATCGGGACTTTTTATTTATTAAGATACATTTATCTTGGTCCAAAGGGTCAGGACTCAACCTCAGGATATCCTTTGATTACGTATCTGAGTAATGACCGAGACCTGACCTTAGGTATCCTTCAGTAGGCACACTTCTTGAATAAAATCAAAGGGCTTGGTCCTTAGATGTTAGCTAAAACTCGTGAGATAAGGGAAATGACCCAGACTTTGGGTATTCTTTAAATATACTTCTTGAGGATATGCTTATCAAGAAAAGATCAAGGACACAGCCATGGTTAAACTATAGCCACACTTCTTGAGGAACCAAACCTTGGCTGTACAGTACTTTAGACACGTCTTTTGAGCAGTTGTAAAGGTCCATCCATTGGATATCCATCAGCCCTACTTAGATATCTGCCTGTTCAACTTATTGAGTAATGCCTTAGATATAGCCGTTGCATATCCTTTTGTGACATAAATTGAGTATTGGAAAAGGATCTACCTATTGGATAGCCTTCAGAAGTTCAGACACGCTTCTTGTGCAAAGGAAATGGACCTATCCTTGGATATCCTCTAGCCACACTTTAGCTCTGCCTTTTAAGCAAAGGCATTTAGTCTTCTCGGTTGAATCCCTTGTCAGGCTGGGAGGAACGTAGAGAGTAGAGTTCCCCTTTTTGTTTTGTTTCATTTGTTGATGTTGGCTACCCCCAAAAATTGGGGGAAGTGCCTTGGTATATGATGATGATGATTTAGTCTTCTCTTTTGATATTCTTTAATCGCCCCATGATAAAAGAACACTATTAACTTTTCTGGTCACAGAATATGTCTCAAATCGAAGATGTTGTTGAATTCAGAAATTTATTGTAGTCCCCTGTTCCATCGTATTTGATCATACGTATTAAATCAATGGTGTATTGCTTTGGAGGTCTCCCATATTTATTTATTCTTTACATAGGAGGATCTATTCAAAATATAAGCTATCCTGGCATTTTTCCCATAAGGTCTGCAGTTCGCCATTTCATAACAAAGCTATATTCATTTCTTGTTATTTTTGGTCAATACAGTATCCAGGTAGGTTAGAAACACTGTAAATTCGACAAAATTAAAATAGTTTTATTTTGGTCATAGTACATTTATTCACGGTTAAATTTGTCTTTGGTGTATGTCTGCTTATTTTAATTGCTAAGTTTCCTTTTTGTCATGCTGTAAATTTCTCGCTTAATAAAGTTTAGACTGCAGATTTAAGTCTTCGTTTAAAATCATCTCTTCTTAATTCTGGGTAAGGATTTGTTGAGGGCGTTGAGACTGAAATGCTGTATAGCAACCAATAAGAAAAATAAGTTTAATGTGGTGAGTGTTACGTTCAACTTTCGTATACGACGTAGATTATGCAAATCTACTCAAAAAGATTACAAAACATTAACGGGAAATAAAATTGATAACCAGAAAATATATATAATATATATATATATATATATATATACATATATATATATATATATATATCTATATATCTATATATATATATATATATATGTGTGTATATATATATATATATATATACATATATATATATATATATATATAAAATATATATATATATTTTATATTGAAACAGATGAACTTTTCAACTACTTTATCTTCTTCAAGATAGTCACTAATTTTCACCTGTCCTCTATAAACGAGAAGCACCCAGGACTAACATTACGTAACATGACGCCACGCGACGGACACACTCTAGAATCATCTTGTATATCTCACTCCCGTCAAAGGACTTGAACCGAAGCAGAATCTAGAACTCCTAGAGCACAGTAATATTTTCGAGTTACAGTTACATTAACATATATAAAAGAATGAATGGTTTTATTTTTACCTCAACATGCATGAAAAAGTAAGCCCTCATAACAAGTTTTGTTTTGAAATATATATCAATTTAACGTACATATAACATTGAGTTGGTTGTAACTAATTATATCTGAGCCCTATAAGATATGTAACTTATTACCAGCATTATTGTTTGAATTATGAGTAATTCTATAAAGATTCTTTGTGTTTTGTCTTTTCAGTACTATATCGACCATATTTAATTTTGATCACAGTTCGTTATCCTGAGTTCATCAATCCTCTGTGGTAAAATAAAATTATTTGTCCTCGTATATTAATTCTTAAAGGTCAACCACCCGCGTAATGCTTCACGATCATATAAACTTGAAGCGGGTACAACCACACTTCACTTCCCACATTATTCCCCTGAACACGCTTCATTTAGTACACTATTCTCTCGAATATGGGCGAATATCCTAAGAGATATTTGATGGAAATTTGATGTAAAAAAAGTCTCTATGACCCACTGATGTGTAGTCTACTCAGTCTCGTCTCTCCTATTAGAAAAAAAAAATCCTTATGAAACAGGAGAAAGATCGAAAATAGGAAAATGTAGTAGCAGATGACACGAGGAAGATGTGATTCAAAGAGGCCATAGAGAGAGAGAGAGAGAGAGAGAGAGAGAGAGAGAGAGAGAGAGAGAGCAGTACAAATGAAAGTTTAAATGTAGAAACAAATACTAGGGGTCAAGAATGACAAGAAAAATTTATGTAATTCCTATGAATGTTGATAATAAATTTGAAGTACCCACTTTTGTGTGTGGTCGTTTGTGTAGGAATCCCAGCGTATGCAAGGGGAATTTATTCTCGCGTCCAGGAATATATGTTATAAATTTGATTTGTAAGTTTGGATATGTCATCCAATAAATTCCTTAAAATGGCGCAAACCGGTATTAAACTACTATTATTGTTATGTTATTTTGTTATTGTTTTTGTTATTGTTGTTGTTGTTGATGTTGTTGTTGTTGTCTTTTAGTAACATGCACAGCCGCCTTTCAATTCAATTCAAGGAGATGCCACTGCAGGTCCTTCCAAAGCAATCAGATGCGCCTACTTCACTACCCTCCTTTGTTTTGATGTTGTAGTTTTCTAGAGACATGGCCAAGTCTCCTTTCCACTTCCCATCCTCCCTCCAAACCCATCATAAAACCTCGATTCTCGATTCTGATATTCCCTCCTTAAAAACATCCTAGATTCTCCCAGTTCTCATTTCTATTCTTCCTCCTCATTCCAAACATCCTAAATGCTCTTGTTTCTATCTCCGATACCCCATCCTCCCTTTCCCCCTAGACATGGCAGAAGCCCCTACCTGGTCTCCCTACAAACCTCTTGGCAGAGGCTTCCTCCTCCTCCTTCTCTCTCTCTCCCAGAGCCTTCTGCAGTGGTAGTATGGCACAGCCTTCCAGTCGGGTGATCTTCAAGTGAAACGCTGAAAGGTACTTAAAACCAAAAGCGGCATTCGGACGGAACAAATAATCTTCATCTTGTTTGTGTGGGTGTGTTTGTTTGTTTGTTTGTTTCATTATGACTGATGTCAAGTTTCCAGAGATCAATTTATGGATTCAGCGTGACTGTTAATGGAAAAAAAAATAAGATGGAGAGAGAGTATGGGGAATGAAAGTAGAAAAAAGGAAAAGAAATGAGCATAGAGAACATATATGTATACACATACAAGACACGCACATTATGGTTTGTCTATCACCATCACCAAACAGCAATTGGCCAGCGTGGTGATGAAAATGGCCAAAATACAGACATGAATAAGGACATGTCTGAGGCCTTTGTTGGTGTAGACTAGCATAGGAAGACCATAATCGGACATGGGTGGATAGCCATGTTTGAGACCTTTGCCCTGCAGTGGATTAGTTACGGATATATATATATATATATATATATATGTGTGTGTGTGTGTGTGTGTGTGTGGGTGTGTGTATAGGAAATAGCCACGAACAAAAAAATTTTGCGTCTGGTCAGTACTATGATAAGGGTCAAATAGAACCACTTGGCTACTGTTGCTACTTGAAGTCCCTATAACTGTGATGCAAGGCGAGTAGGTAGTTACCTCGTTATACACGCATGCCTAGCGTGGTGATAACTTGCCAAACCCCGTACATAAATAAAGACATGTGGAAATGTCTAAGGCCTTTCTTTGTATTGCAGTGGACTATAAACGGCGGCATTTGTTTTGTGTGTGTGTATATATATATATATATATATATATATAATATGTTTGTGTATGTGTAGGAAATATGCCTCAGACCTGTCCTTCCTCTTGCTTTGTTTATGGTCTTTAAATGCCAGTTCACACCCGCTAATTTACTTAGTTCGCTAATCCAAAAATACTTTTATTCGTTCGCCAGTTAAATAGCTTCATTGCTCCATTTTATAACGATATTGTATGTAGTTAACCAGCCATTAAGGGTGTTGAATAGTGGAGGCACACACCATCATTTTTTGGACCAATATGAAAATCTCGAAAATGCGTTAATTCACCCATGTCACCTGTGACATGGTATATATCACGCTGACATTGACAAGTTGTATGGCAAAATCTTAAGAAACAACATATAGCTATTTAAAGTTCAGCGCCCTTTAATTAAAAATCTGAGCAGCGTGAGTGGCTTAGTGAACTTTTTAATGTTGATTAAACCCGTTATTTTTGTTATAATTCGTCTAGGTATTCATTAATTTTGATTTATTGCTCATACATCTGGCAGTGCTATAACTGGTCGCGTGGCAAAGCCGAGCAGCGAGTTGCCCAGCGGGAGATCAGACGTCACGTGACGCGTCAGTGTAAGTCTTAACTAGGTTAGTGATTAGTGTTATATATTTTTGCACTCTATACTCCTCCTTGAAAATAACCAAATGTGTTCGTTCTTCTTTCTCGTGCTACTAAAGTAACAAAAGTCGAGGACCTGGGGACCAAGCATTTTCCCTCACCAACGCCAGCCAGCCTTGCCATCAACACAGAATGACATGTTGAAAACTACAATTCAGCATGAGCCGATTCATTATATGGAAGTCAAAGTCAGTAAGTATGTTGTAATGCAAGTAAATGGGGGGTTTGTTAGCAATTAGTGTGAAAATCGATTAATTGATTGATTTGGAGTTTTCCGACATCTAAGGTTGTTGACGCCGAATTCAATTAAAAACAAGAAAAACAAATGTGGCCTAATAAAAGTTAAATAACTTAAGAAGAAAGCTGAGCGATGTGATTCGGATATAGAATTTAGAAAGCATGCACCGGCAATGGAAAAAAAGAACGTTGAAGGACTGAAAAATGCAAGTTTAGATGAAATAAACTTTTAATTTAAAACCTAGCAACACTGTTAGGCGTGGTGCCCCATAATACCCTGGCCTTGAGCAAATAATGCTTACCCCTATTTTTTTTTTTTGGGGGGGGGGGCGGTTAGTGTGCATGGTACTGAGAATGTAGAAAAAAAAATGAAATAGATGTCGGGATTAATCCCTGGTAAGTGTTAAACCTTTTTACTCTTTCATGCAAAGATTCCCATGTTTTATATGGAAACTGTTATATAAAGTGTGAAAACTGTGTGACGAGAGAGAGAGAGAGAGAGAGAGAGAGAGAGAGAGACGGGGGCAAAGGAAACACGTTGCCTTTACTGGTGCTTTTCTGTTTCACCGTTCATTTTACTAAAATCCGTAAGTTTTTGTTTTTAAGTCAATTTTAGAAGTAAATATACCGTTCCAAAGAGGAAAGAAAACCGATATTTTGCCATAATTCAGAAATTTACTTTTAATGGACGTGGAATCGTGGGAATTCAGAAACAAAAAATCTTACCTTTACAGCTGTTTTTTCATGATTTTTTAGTTCAATTGTGAAGATTAATTTGTTTTTAGGTAAAATTTCAAGTAAAGATACCGTTGAGAAGAGGAAATAACCAATTTTTTTATGGTCAATGTTTTTTTTTATTAATGGACAACGTAATGGGTGGAATACAAGCAGTGTTTCAAAAACGAGAGAATACAAAATGATTTGTATTTTTTTTTGGAGGGGGGTATTAAAATATGTTCCCCTAATGATATACCTTCATTGTAGTAAAGTTCATTGCAATAGCTCCCGAATATTGGCCAAGATTGGTTTTTAATTTTTTTTTCCAGTAAATTTAAAAGTAAATTTCAGACCGATTTGAAATGTTTAGAGGAAGACTTCCATATACATATGTATAAAATATGTGAATTTTATCAAAATCGGTAGAGGGCGTTTCTGGGCTTTTTTTAAGATGAAAATTAAATTTTATCATAATCGCTTGATAAATCGATAGATGGCGTTTCTGGAATTTTATTTTAGGATGAAAATTAAATTTTATCATAATCGCTTGATAAATCGATAGATGGCGTTTCTGGAATTTTATTTTAGGATGAAAATTAAATTTTATCATAATCGCTTGATAAATCGATAGATGGCGTTTCTGGATTTTATTTTAGGATGAAAATTAAATTTTATCAAAGTTGGTTTATAAATCGATAGATGGCGTTTCTGGACTTTTTTTTAGGATGAAAATTAAATTTTATCATAATCGCTTGATAAATCGATAGATGGCGTTTCTGGATTTTATTTTAGGATGAAAATTAAATTTTATCATAATCGCTTGATAAATCGATAGATGGCGTTTCTGGATTTTATTTTAGGATGAAAATTAAATTTTATTAAAATCGGTTTATAAATCGATAGATGGCGTTTGTGGACTTTTATTTTAGGATGAAAATTAAATTTTATTAAAATCGGTTTATAAATCGATAGATGACGTTTCTGGACTTTCTCAGGATGAAAATTGAATTTATCAGAATCTCTCGATAAATCGATAGATAGCGTTTCTGTACTTTTTAGGATGAATTTTTTTTTTTTTTAAGTTCAAGTAATGGACATGGCTCGGTTTGGTAATAGTTCATATTATTACAGAAATATGAGTGATAAAATGAATATTTACATTTAGAGATTACTATTGACCTTTTGAGGGCTGTTATTACGGGGCCATTTCTATTTTCAGTAATGGAAATGAAAATGTGAACCTGTGTTACGACAGTCTCTTCCTAAACAGACACACAGTATAACTCTATGTATCTGTATGATTATATTTGTATTAATTTTCTGTTAATATAAGATGGAGAGATTAGTTCACTAAACGTTCAGGTGGGCCCCACAAGGCACTGGAAGAGTAAGTCCCAGGCCTACAAGGCTGAGGACTATGAAGCGTGAAGTAGTAGATGATGAAGGGAGAAGTATTGAATTAAAAGCTCATGATAGAGACGACTGGCGAAATCTAACCGAGACCCTTTGCGTCAATAGGCGTAGGAGGAGATGATGATGATGATAATAAAATTGGTTCGTAGATGTTCAGTAATTCCATAAATGCCAAAAATTTTCTCTCCCATTTCTTATCGTTACCAAAACTGACATCATTTTATGTAAACAAATGATTCTTAGGGATAGAATAGCAAGTATTCCTTCCTACTGACTTCTCACAAACTTAATTGCTGCTGAGTGAATTATTTTAGGTTGGTAATTGGTTTAGATTAAGCCATCTCTATGCCAGAGTGGTCCCATTCCTCTTGGTGTTAAGGGGCTTAAGATAATGACAGGCATGGCAGGACCTCAAGACACCAGATTACAGCTGCTCCTCTCCGGTTTATATTGCTAACTAAGATTTCAGTAGGAAGTACAACCATCTTTGGTATTCTATGATTGGACTTTTCTGTTCAGTATTAATTGAAAGATGCCAGATACTATATAGTTTCTTGTTTAATGATTTCAAACCATAGGAATTGGAGAGCGCATTCGTTACATTCTTGTTTTACATCCATGCATCTTCTTGACATTGATGGACTCGCTGTATAAGGAACTTACGAACCTGCTCTTTTTCTCAATGTATGAGAAATTTGAGGAAAGGTTAACATATTGGAAACGTTCCTACTTACATTCTGTGGGTCGGGAGCTCAAGCTAACCCTGGCAGTTTCCATTAGTGTATGCAACCTCGCTGTTCTTGTGGCCTACCGAAGGGGGAAGAATGTTTTGGAGTGATTCCATATATGTCTATCCTCTGAGGGAGTCTTAGCTTAGGTAGAAATGGGGCTTTGGGGCTGATCATATCTAGGAAACTGTCCGATCCCTTGACTCTGCCGCTCATGAGTTGTCTTTAATAGCTTTTGTTATTTTTTTTCTCGAAGACTTTTTTCTTCTGGATAAAAAATTACATTTAATATTTCAAAAAAAAAAAATCACATATTTTTATTTCCTCAGAGTTTTGTACCAGGCACTTGACATTGGGTTATATAAAATATATTCCCATTAGAAAAATAAGATTTTTTATTTGCAAATATTGATTTAAAATTTGAATATTTTTCTCCCAGTGTGCCTTCCATACTAATTGCTTGATAACAATGCTCGCGTCTCAAAAAAGTCTTTAATATCTTTAATCGTTACTCCTCTGTTCACATTTTGGCTATTATAATTCAAAACTGATTAATGTTGGAGAGCGTGAGTAGGGAAAAAGTTCATTAATCTAATGAGAGAGAGAGAGAGAGAGAGAGAGAGAGAGAGAGAGAGAGAGAGAGAGAGAGAGAGAGAGAGAGATCTGGGAGTTTATAGCAAGAATCCAAAATCGGCATGCTGCACGAGTCATCCATTTTCTTCAAAGAAGCTTTTAGTACCCTTACTGAAGCTGATCGTCCTAAGATGCAGAATCCGAGCTGATGTTGGCCTCTTACCCTGTTTCTCCTTATGAATATGCTATGTCCGAAAAGAACAGGCGGAGATTGTTAACACGATAAAAAGTAATATTTCATCGCTGCCGGAGAATCTCCATCAAGCGGTTTCATGTAAGAAGCTGGGGATTTTCTCCATCAGGTATTTTTTATGTGAGAAGCTGGGATTTTTTTCCCTCATGTGGTTTCATGTTGGAAGAAGATGGGAATATTTCCCTCACGTGTTTTTATGTGAGAAGAACCGGGGAATAGTCTCCCTCGGGTGTTTTTAATGAGAAACTTGGTTTTTCTCCCTCAAGTGCTTTTATGTGAGAAGCTGGGAATTTTTTCTCACGTGTTAGGTGGGAAGAAGCTGGGAATTTTTTCTCACGTGTTAGGTGAGAAGAAGTTGGGAATTTTTTCTCACGTATTTTTAGGTGAGAAGCTGGGAATTTTTTCCCTCACGTGTCCTTAGGTGAGAAGAATTTGTTATTTTTTTCCTTCATGTGTTTTTTGGATGAGAAGACGGGAATTTTTTTCCTTCACGTATTTTTACGTGAGATGAAGCTGGGAATTTTTTTTCCTCGTGTGTCTTTAAGTGAGAAGAATCTGGGAATTGTTTCCTTCGCGAGTTTTTAAATGAGAAGCAGGGAATTTTCTCCCTCACGTGTTTTATGTGAGAAGAAACGGGGTATTTTTTCCCTCACGTCTTTTTAGCCTATGTGAGAAGAAAGTGGGTATTTTTTTCACGTTTTTTTTATGAGAAGAATGTAGGTATTTTTTCCTTCACGTCTTTTTATGTGAGAAGAATGTAGGTATTTTCTCCTTCACGTCTTTTTATGTGAGAAGAATGTGGGTATTTTTTCCCTCACGTGTTTTTTATGTGAGAAGAATGTAGGTTTTTTTTCCTTCACGTCTTTTTATGTGAGAAGAATGTGGGTATTTTTTCCTTCACGTCTTTTTATGTGAGAAGAATGTAGGTATTTTTTCCTTCACGTCTTTTTATGTGAGAAGAATGTGGGTATTTTTTCCCTCACGTGTTTTTTATGTGAGAAGAATGTAGGTTTTTTTTCCTTCACGTCTTTTTATGTGAGAAGAATGTGGGTATTTTTTCCTTCACGTCTTTTTATGTGAGAAGAATGTAGGTATTTTTTCCTTCACGTCTTTTTATGTGAGAAGAATGTGGGTATTTTTTCCTTCACGTCTTTTTATGTGAGAAGAATGTAGGTATTTTTTCCTTCACGTCTTTTTATGTGAGAAGAATGTGAGTATTTTTTCCTTCACGTCTTTTTATGTGAGAAGAATGTGGGAATTTTTTCTTCACGTCTTCTTATGTGAGAAGAATGTGGGAATTTTTCCCTCCACGTCTTTTTATGTGAGAAGAATGTGGGAATTTTTCCCATCATGTCTTTTTATGAGAAGAATGGGGGATTTTTTCTCCACGTCTTCTTATGTGAGAAGAATGTGAGAATTTTTCCCTTCACGTCTTTTTATGTGAGAAGAATGTGGGAATTTTTCCCATCATGTCTTTTTATGAGAAGAATGAGGGATTTTTTCTCCACGTCTTCTTATGTGAGAAGAATGTGGGGATTTTTCCCTTCACGTCTTTTTATGTGAGAAGAATGTGGGAATTTATTCTCTTCACATCTTATGTGAGAAGAATATGAGAATTTTCCCTTCACGTCTTTTTATGTGAGAAGAATGTGGGAATTTTTCCTATCATGTCTTTTTATGAGAAGAATGAGGGAATTTTTCTCCACGTCTTCTTATGTGAGAAGAATATGAGAATTTTCCCTTCACGTCTTTTTATGTGAGAAGAATGTGGTAATTTTTCCCTTCACGTCTTTTTATGTGAGAAGAATGTGGGAATTTATTCTCTTCACATCTTATGTGAGAAGAATATGAGAATTTTCCCTTCACGTCTTTTTATGTGAGAAGAATGTGGGAATTTTTCCCATCATGTCTTTTTATGAGAAGAATGAGGGATTTTTTCTCCACGTCTTCTTATGTGAGAAGAATGTGGGGATTTTTCCCTTCACGTCTTTTTATGTGAGAAGAATGTGGGAATTTATTCTCTTCACATCTTATGTGAGAAGAATATGAGAATTTTCCCTTCACGTCTTTTTATGTGAGAAGAATGTGGGAATTTTTCCTATCATGTCTTTTTATGAGAAGAATGAGGGAATTTTTCTCCACGTCTTCTTATGTGAGAAGAATATGAGAATTTTCCCTTCACGTCTTTTTATGTGAGAAGAATGTGGTAATTTTTCCCTTCACGTCTTTTTATGTGAGAAGAATGTGGGAATTTATTCTCTTCACATCTTATGTGAGAAGAATATGAGAATTTTCCCTTCACGTCTTTTTATGTGAGAAGAATGTGGGAATTTTTCCCATCATGTCTTTTTATGAGAAGAATGGGGGATTTTTTCTCCACGTCTTCTTATGTGAGAAGAATGTGAGAATTTTTCCCTTCACGTCTTTTTATGTGAGAAGAATGTGGGAATTTTTCCCATCATGTCTTTTTATGAGAAGAATGAGGGATTTTTTCTCCACGTCTTCTTATGTGAGAAGAATGTGGGGATTTTTCCCTTCACGTCTTTTTATGTGAGAAGAATGTGGGAATTTATTCTCTTCACATCTTATGTGAGAAGAATATGAGAATTTTCCCTTCACGTCTTTTTATGTGAGAAGAATGTGGGAATTTTTCCTATCATGTCTTTTTATGAGAAGAATGAGGGAATTTTTCTCCACGTCTTCTTATGTGAGAAGAATATGAGAATTTTCCCTTCACGTCTTTTTATGTGAGAAGAATGTGGTAATTTTTCCCTTCACGTCTTTTTATGTGAGAAGAATGTGGGAATTTTTCCCTTCATGCCTTTTTATGTTAGAAGAAGTAGGAACTTTTCTTTCTTACTTGTTTTTATGTGAGAAGAAGCTAGTGATTTTTTCCTTCACGTGTTTTCACGTGAGAAGTTGGGAATTTTCTCCCTCGTGTGTTTTTGTGTTAGAAAAAGTTGGGTTTTTTTTTTTTTTTTTTTTTTTTTTTTGATATGGTGTATCTAAGTCAGAGGAGTTGAACGTGCGTTATATTGGCTTAATTGAAATTTCACAAGAGTTTAATCTTTACATTGAAATGTAAAATAAAAGGTTTCTTTGAAACGGAGTGCCCGTCAAATATTTGTAAAGCGTTAGCGAGCAAAATGGAATATCCAAAGATTTTATTTGAAGAGAGCAGAAATCTTGAAGCTATATTTATTTATTGTTATTTTTGGTCAATACAATATCCAGGTAGGTTAGAAACACTGTGAATTCGAGAAAATCAAAATAGTTTTATTTTGCTCATAGTACATTTATTTACGCTTAAATTTGTCTTTGGTGTATGTTTGCTTATTTTAATTGCTAAGTTTCCTTTTTGTTATGCTTTAAATTTCTCGCTTAAAAAAAAAATTTTTTTTTTTTTTTTTTTTGCAAATACAGGTGACCATGAACTTTTATCGTGTTTTTAAAGAGAAGAGTTTTGTATATTTTAAATGAAGATGAAAATGATAATATCATAATAAGGATTATTCTGGTGGTTATAATCACAACAAATATTACACAGCCGCAGAAATACTGGAGTTGAAAAAGACGAATATAAGCGTGCGAGAGAGAGAGGAAAGTCCAGAAGAAAAATGAAAGAAAGGCAAAGCAAGACCTCCCTCGTAAGGCTGTGAAATGTCTGAGACTTCGGTTATAAAGAGAAGCTACTTGACGTATGAGCCAAGAAGTGCCGGAAGTCGGCTCATGAAAGAAGCATTCATAGAACATTGGCTGGAGTTTTCAGAAAGAAGAAGAGGGAAGGCTGAAAAAAAGGATTTTTTATAGTAAAGAAACGAGAAGAAAGACGATGGTGTAAAGGGAAACTTGGCGTTTTGGAATGATTTGCCGATCAGAAGAGAGAGAGAGAGAGAGAGAGAGAGAGAGAGAGAGAGAGAGAGAGAGAGAGAGAGAGAATATATGGTGTTCTGTTAATGTAAGATAAATAAAATAGGCTTTAGAGAGGGAGAGAGAGAGAGAGAGAGAGAGAGAGAGAGAGAGAGAGAGAGAGAGAGAGATGAAAAAAATATGATATTCTGTGTGTGTAGGAAAAGTACTTAAGGCTTCCTAGAGAGACGTAATTGAGAATCTAGGGTGAGTAGGCCTAGCAAGAGAGAGAGAGAGAGAGAGAGAGAGAGAGAGAGAGAGAGAGAGAGAGAGAGATAATATAGCGTAATTGGAAATCTAGGATGAGTAGAGAGAGAGAGAGGTTTGAAGGATCAACTTTGATAAAAGCCTAATATTGACGCCAAAGAATTTTAATGGGATCAACATGACTAGCGGTAAATGGTTAAGCCGACGATGTAGTTTTAAAACGCGGCAGAAAGTCATTAGGAAACTCGGTAAATTTTCAGAGGATTTTCTTCTTTGAGCACAATACTTGAATAAATACTTTCATGCAACGCTGGTATTCATTATAAGTTTTTTTTTTTTTTTTGGGGGGGGGGGCAACACGTCAAATTTCATGAAAGTTGTTGCTCAGTATCTTTACATGAAATTAATAACTTCTTTGGATAGTTTTAACTTTCGTAAATAAGATGATTTTCTCATGATATATTAATTATCGTCGATAATCAGGTGAAAACTTTACAAGTACGACGAAATGACGTTACTAAGATAATTTAGTATAAGATAAATGCAAACACACACACACACTACCTCTAAAGCACCATTCAACGTTGCCTTGTTTTTTCTGAATTTCATTACTATTTATGCGCCTTTTTATGATCTTTTTCTATATATTCGCAATAATTTATTTTTCTATTTACATTTTGTCTTAGAATTAATTGGTTGTTAGGCTTCTTGAATA